>NC_068281.1:1470173-1472673 GCF_025860055.1 Xyrauchen texanus
GCTGGTGTTACTGGAGGAGATCAGATCAGATGCTGGTGTTACTGGGGGAGATCAGATCAGATGCTGGTGTTACTGGGGGAGATCAGATCAGATGTTGGTGTTACTGGGGGAGAACAGATCAGATGCTGGTGTTACTGGGGGAGAACAGATCAGATGCTGGTGTTACTGGGGGAGAACAGATCAGATGCTGGTGTTACTGGGGGAGAACAGATCAGATGCTGGTGTTACTGGGGGAGAACAGATCAGATGCTGGTGTTACTGGGGGAGATCAGATCAGATGCAGGTATTACTGGGGGAGATCAGATCAGATGCTGGTGTTACTGGAGGAGATCAGATCAGATGTTGGTGTTACTGGGGGAGATCAGATCAGATGCAGGTATTACTGGGGGAGATCAGATCAGATGCTGGTGTTACTGGAGGAGATCAGATCAGATGTTGGTGTTACTGGGGGAGATCAGATCAGATGTTGGTGTTACTGGGGGAGATCAGATCAGATGCAGGTATTACTGGGGGAGATCAGATCAGATGCTGGTGTTACTGGAGGAGATCAGATCAGATGTTGGTGTTACTGGGGGAGATCAGATCAGATGCAGGTATTACTGGGGGAGATCAGATCAGATGCTGGTGTTACTGGAGGAGATCAGATCAGATGTTGGTGTTACTGGAGGAGATCAGATCAGATGTTGGTGTTACTGGGGGAGATCAGATCAGATGCAGGTATTACTGGGGAGATCAGATCAGATGCTGGTGTTACTGGAGGAGATCAGATCAGATGTTGGTGTTACTGGGGAGATCAGATCAGATGCAGGTATTACTGGGGGAGATCAGATCAGATGCTGGTGTTACTGGAGGAGATCAGATCAGATGTTGGTGTTACTGGGGGAGATCAGATCAGATGCTGGTGTTACTGGAGGAGATCAGATCAGATGTTGGTGTTACTGGGGGAGATCAGATCAGATGCAGGTATTACTGGGGGAGAACAGATCAGATGCTGGTGTTACTGGGGGAGATCAGATCAGATGCTGGTGTTACTGGGGGAGATCAGATCAGATGCTGGTGTTACTGGGGGAGATCAGATCAGATGCTGGTGTTACTGGGGGAGATCAGATCAGATGCTGGTGTTACTGTGAGAGATCAGATCAGATGCTGGTGTTACTGGGGGAGATCAGATCAGATGCTGGTGTTACTGGAGGAGATCAGATCAGATGCTGGTGTTACTGTGAGAGATCAGATCAGATGCTGGTGTTACTGGGGGAGAACAGATCAGATGCTGGTGTTACTGGAGGAGATCAGATCAGATGCTGGTGTTACTGGAGGAGATCAGATCAGATGCTGGTGTTACTGGGGGAGATCAGATCAGATGCTGGTGTTACTGGGGGAGATCAGATCAGATGCTGGTGTTACTGGAGGAGATCAGATCAGATGCTGGTGTTACTGGGGAGATCAGATCAGATGCTGGTGTTACTGGAGGAGATCAGATCAGATGCTGGTGTTACTGGGGAGATCAGATCAGATGCTGGTGTTACTGGAGGAGATCAGATCAGATGCTGGTGTTACTGGAGGAGATCAGATCAGATGCTGGTGTTACTGGGGAGATCAGATCAGATGCTGGTGTTACTGGGGGAGATCAGATCAGATGCTGGTGTTACTGGGGGAGATCAGATCAGATGCTGGTGTTACTGGGGAGATCAGATCAGATGCTGGTGTTACTGGAGGAGATCAGATCAGATGCTGGTGTTACTGGGGGAGATCAGATCAGATGCTGGTGTTACTGGGGAGATCAGATCAGATGCTGGTGTTACTGGGGAGATCAGATCAGATGCTGGTGTTACTGTGAGAGATCAGATCAGATGCTGGTGTTACTGGGGGAGATCAGATCAGATGCTGGTGTTACTGGGGAGATCAGATCAGATGCTGGTGTTACTGGGGAGATCAGATCAGATGCTGGTGTTACTGGGGAGATCAGATCAGATGCTGGTGTTACTGTGAGAGATCAGATCAGATGCTGGTGTTACTGGAGGAGATCAGATCAGATGCTGGTGTTACTGGGGAGATCAGATCAGATGCTGGTGTTACTGGGGGAGATCAGATCAGATGCTGGTGTTACTGGGGAGATCAGATCAGATGCTGGTGTTACTGGGGAGATCAGATCAGATGCTGGTGTTACTGTGAGAGATCAGATCAGATGCTGGTGTTACTGGGGAGATCAGATCAGATGCTGGTGTTACTGGGGAGATCAGATCAGATGCTGGTGTTACTGTGAGAGATCAGATCAGATGCTGGTGTTACTGGAGGAGATCAGATCAGATGCTGGTGTTACTGGAGGAGATCAGATCAGATGCTGGTGTTACTGGGGAGATCAGATCAGATGCTGGTGTTACTGGGGAGATCAGATCAGATGCTGGTGTTACTGTGAGAGATCAGATCAGATGCTGGTGTTACTGGGGGAGATCAGATCAGATGCTGGTGTTACTGGGGGAGATCAGATCAGATGCTGGTG
>NC_068281.1:1477673-1540173 GCF_025860055.1 Xyrauchen texanus
TTCGAGAAGGGCAACTACCGGCGCCGGCGGCGGATGAAGCGGCCGTTCCGCCCGCCAACGGCTCACTTCCAACCGGGGAAGTCTCTCTTCGGAGGGGACGGATACGGCAGCTACCTCGCCGCCCCCAAATACATCCAGTCCGGCTTTATGAACAACAGCTGGCCGCTCACGCAAGCACCGCCGCCGATGAGCTACGCGTCCTGCCAGATGGGAAACGGCAACATGAGTCCCATAAACGTTAAAGCACTGTCCGCGCCATCATACAACCCGTACAGCCGCATGCAAGCCATGGGTCTGCCGAACATGATGAACTCGTATAACGGGATGGGCCACCATCAACCCCAGGCGCAACAGCTGAGCGCGTCTCCGGCCGCGGCCTCGCCGGTTCCGTCCAACAGCGCAGCGGCTCTCCAGTTCACCTGCTCCCGGCAGCCGAGCGAGCTGTACTCGTACTGGGACCACGAGGCCAAAAACGCCACATTACACTCTCGGATTGACATTTGAAGCGATTTCGAGGCGCATTTGAGAGGATGTAAGTGCGAAATCGAACTTTTTTTGCGCCTTTTCGATGCGTTTCTGTTTTTACGCACCCGAGGTAACAGAGTCACTTTTGTAACATCACGAGGTTTAAATCTCTAGTGTTGCATCCAGACAACATATGCAAGTCCATCACATGCTTTGGACTATTTTTTGAATCATTAGTTTGACGTTCAGTGATTTTATCAAGCGTTAAATGTAGGTCAAATGAACTTAAATTTGTTTAAAAAGATGATAATAAGAAAGAAAAGTGAAACATTGTTGATGCATATTTTAGTACTTTTGTTTTACAAATGATTGTTGCGGACCAACTGTGTATTTTAAACATGTTAGATTGTCGAAACCAGCACTTTTTTCTCTCTGTTTTTACTTTTTAATAAAGCGGTTTTGATGACGAGAGGGGATTTGTATTTGTGACAGGGGGCTGTTCAATAGTGGGGAAAATTAATAATAATATTTGAGATAATAAGAGATTAAATTGAGCACAAAATAGACATGAAAAAGCAGAAATGTTGCTTATTTTGTGTTTTAGCGGAAATTGCTGAATTTCTTCAAATTTCACTTTTATTTAATTTCGCATGAATTGAATATCACTTTTAAAATAATAGACATGTTTATTTTATTTAAATAAGACATGCTTCTGTGGAAAAACCCGCTTAAAAGAAACCACGGTCACAATATTTGTTAATACGCTTATAATGATTGATTAGGATTATTATTGATTATCCATTGACAATAATTGATCACAGAAGTATTTAAGTTCGCTCAATCGTTCAACACAAATTATTTTCAGGTTGTAAAATGACTCGTTAAGTCTTCTGTCATTGTTTTGCAACGAATCTTTAGTTTTCAGACATTCGAGCAAAACCGCGTCAAATGCGCTTTTATTCGATCTTTCATTTAATTTGGTCCGATTGTGACGTATTGCGCGTTTTATGACGAAATTATCAAATTCAATTATTTAAAGGTACATTTAAATTGCGCAAAAACAGCGAGCAATTTAACACATCGAAATCCCTTTTAAAAACAAAATATGGATCGGATTAAATAATTATATTTCCGTGTGCATTTAAAATATACCGCGTATTATTACAGCTGTTGCATTAATATAAATGTGTTTTAAAAGTGCAGGAAAATATTTGCGATCATGCACGCCTCGATCAATTATAACATGTTTAATATTCAGATAAAATACCTCAGCAACACATCTTAATATCCTCTGATTACATACATGCATCATTTCAAACTGTAATTAGTGCAATCAGTTCTCACACTGATTCATGTTTATTTTCATGTCTAATGATGATTATTCAAACATGCAAATTGTGTAATTGTGCATCAAGCTATTGTGTGTTTGCATGACAACAGAGACGCTTAATTACCGCATTAATCACGATTATAATGATAGAATTACATATACAGAAAACAATGAAATGTTGACAGTTACACACATTATATCATCTGTATAATTGTCGTGCACTCTTTTCAATAACACAATAATCAATGAATGTCATGCATGTATTTCGTTTTAGTCCCAAACTGCATTTCGTTACGATTTAATTACATTTTAATCTTCTTTTCGTATTTATTTATACGTTTTACTATCGGGTACTTTAAAATCTCTCTTTAAAAGTTGAACGTTTGGAATGAACGCGTGTAAACTCTCGCGCTGGTGATTATTTCACTGCGATTCTATTGAATTGAAATAATAGAGTTCATGCATATTTATCCGGATCGAGTCCGGTGTGCCGAGAGAATCTTTGCTTTCCCGAAGTCCGGGAATTGTTGAAAAACTGTAAAGACAGAGACAAAGACGGATCAAATCACACATGTTTTCGTAAAAAATAAAAAAAATATATATATATATATATATATTATAATAATTTATACTTGTATATATTTTGAGTGACTGTAAACAGACTGACAGGCCAGAAAAGCACAGTATAGAATAATATTTTTATTTCATTCTGGAGCGATTCGTGCGTGTCATTTTTATCCAAAAAAAATCCTAAAATAAAACCATAATAATATAATAAGAGCTGCAGATAGTGTTTATAATATCATTATATATTACAGCTCTGATTATATTATTATAAATGTGTTTATAATAAATTATAATGATTATATTATTATAGATGTGTTTAAAGCTTCTATAGATGTATTTTTTTTAAGTATAAATCGACAGTTTTGAGCTTAAACATGCAGGTATATACAGTATAAATAAATGAAACTTCTGTCATCATTTACTCACCCTCATGCTGTCCCAGATGTGTTTGACTTTCTTTCTTCTGCAGAACATAAATGAAGATTTTTAGAGTTGTAGGTCCATTCAATGCAAGTGAATGGTGACCAGAACTTTGAAGCTCCAAAAAGCACATAAAGCCAGTCAGGGCTGGACTGGGAAGATTTTCTACCGGCTCATTTTTGCTTAACGCAGCACATTCGGCTCAGTTCTCCTGCTGGCCAGTCCGCCCCCCAATCGGCCCCAAAGTGCGTCGGCCCACCAGGAAAATGCCCGGTATGCCAGATTGCCAGTCCAGCCCTCAAGTCAGTATAAAAGTAATCACATACAACTCCAGTGGTTTAATCCATGTCTTCAGAAGTGATATGATAGGTGTGCGTGAGAAACAGATCAATATTTAAGTCCTTTTTTACTCTAAATCTCCACTTTCACTTTTACATTCTTCTTCTTTTGTTTTTTGCGATTTTGTTTTTGGCGAAAAGGACTTAAACATTGATCTGTTTCTCACACACAACTATCATATCACTTCTGAAGACATGGATTAAACCACTGGAGTCTTCTGTATTACTTTTATGCTGCCTTTATGTGCTTTTTGGAGCTTCACCCATTCACTTGCATTGTATGGACCAACAGAGCTGAAATATTCTTCTAAAAATCTTCATTTGTGTTCTAGCAGATGAAAGAAAGTCACACACATCTGGAACAGCATGCGGGTGAGTAAATGATGGGAGAATTGTAATTTTTGGGTGTACTGTCCCTTTAAGAGGAGTCTTCATCATGAAACTGAACTCTGTCGGTGAATGCAGCTCTTATGTTTGACCACTAGAGGCCGCAATCAGCACATCTACAGGTGGACATCTTTCTGAGTGATTCTGCTCAAGAAAACTTTATTAATTATATACAAATGCAATTACAGAATTGATTATATTTACTGTGTTTTTATTTTCAATCTATAAAAATCTGAATTTTCAAACAGAAGATATAGAAGGACAGACGTTGCACGTGACTTAAGCAGCTTATGTACTGTGAGTACAGTGGACCCAAAATCATGAACCACACTTAAACATTTCTAAATGAAAGTGAATTATAACAAAATACAAAATAAAAGCAAATGTCATGATTTTGAAAGAAATATAGCAAAGACTTTTCAAGCGAAACAAAAACAGTTTTTAGGTTTAAAATGGTGAAAGAAGATGTTTTGTGAAATGTTAAAGTCTCATGTTGATAGAGAATGTGTTGAACTCCACTTGTGGTTCCTCTGTGAGAACATGAGGGAAATATTTCTTAAAGCAACAGCACCACTGATGCAGGAGATGCAATAAGTCATAGTGTTAGTGGTGGTGGTGTAGTGGCTAAAGCACATAACTGGTAATCAGGAGGTTGCTGGTTTGATCCCCACAGTCACCACCATTGTGTCCTTGAGTAAGACACTTAACTCCAGGTTGCTCCGGGGGGATTGTCCCTGTAATAAGTGCTCTGTATAATACATTGGTACTCAGAAGGTTGCTGGTTTGATCCCCACAGTCACCACCATTGTGTCCTTGAGTAAGGCACTTAACTCCAGGTTGCTCCGGGGGGATTGTCCCTGTAATAAGTGCACTGTAAGTCACTTTGGATAAAAGCATCTGCCAAATGCATAAAAACAATGCACTCTAAGTCCTTGTGGGGCGTAGTGACTCGCCTCAATCCGGGTGTTACTTGTTCAGTGTGTTACCGTGGAGACGTAGCGCGTGTGGAGAATTCATGCTATTCTCCGCGGCATCCACGCACAACTCACCACACGCCCCACCGAGAGCGAGAACCACATTATAGCGACCACGAGGAGGTTACCCCATGTGACTCTACCCTCCCTAGCAACCGGGCCAATATGGTTGCTAAGGAGACCTGACTGGAGTCACTCAGAACGCCCTGGATTCAAACTCACGACTCCAGGTGTGATAGTCAGCGCCAATACTCGCCAAGATACCAGGTTGCTCCGGGGGGATTGTCCCTGTAATAAGTGCACTGTAAGTCACTTTGGATAAAAGCATCTGCCAAATGCATAAAAACAATGCACTCTAAGTCCTTGTGGGGCGTAGTGACTCGCCTCAATCCGGGTGTTACTTGTTCAGTGTGTTACCGTGGAGACGTAGCGCGTGTGGAGAATTCATGCTATTCTCCGCGGCATCCACGCACAACTCACCACACGCCCCACCGAGAGCGAGAACCACATTATAGCGACCACGAGGAGGTTACCCCATGTGACTCTACCCTCCCTAGCAACCGGGCCAATATGGTTGCTAAGGAGACCTGACTGGAGTCACTCAGAACGCCCTGGATTCAAACTCACGACTCCAGGTGTGATAGTCAGCGCCAATACTCGCCGAGATACCAGGTTGCTCCGGGGGGATTGTCCCTGTAATAAGTGCACTGTAAGCAGCTTTGGATAAAAGCATCTGCCAAATGCAGAAATGATTTGAAGGGTTTCAGGGAGTTTCTTTGATTGTCTCATTCAGCGTTTGTCTTCATTATGGGGTTTTTGTTCTGAAATAGGTGCTTTGCACAAACTTCCTCATCATGTGTAGATGTCAGTGGTTTTGTGAAGTGTTGGAACAGAACATCCTGTGAACACCAGCTTCCGTGAGAGGAATTGACAGTACATTTCTGCATACCCTCATTGATTTTTTTCCTTCAGGTTTTTTATTGCATCATTTCTATTTTCACAATTAAGTGGTACATTTTCAAAACTCTTAGTACAAAACAACTGATCACACTTGTAACACAGCAAGTCATTCTTCATTATGGTTATACATGTTTTCTTTCCACATAATCATTGTTTCAAAACACAAAATGACTGTAAAATGTAATGAGAATGTTCAGGGATTTGGTTTATTCCCTGAAACACAACAAAATGATTTTCTTTCAATTGGGTACTTTTAACAATCATTTAATTCAATAGAAAACAATGTTACAAATCAACCATGGTGCTGAATAAAATAACTTCTCCACTGTAATCAGGGCTGGACTGAGAAGAGAAATCAGCCCGGGATTTTAAACAGCAACTGGCCCAAATGTTGTTGAGTGGGGGGGTTCGCTGTCCTTTTCAGCATATCACGGCACCGTTTTATGGTCCATTCTGCATAAGGCGTTGGCTCATTTTAGCTTATCGCGGCCCATTCGGCCTGTTTCGCGGCCGACCCACCGGCCCGCTCGGTTCTCCCGATGGTCAGTCCGCCCCTGATCGGCCCAAGTGTGCCGCACAAGCCCTCAAAAGTGAAGCCAAAACGTCTCGATCGCCCCCCGGTGACTGGTCCTAGTATAGGTCATAAACCCCGCCTCCCCATGTTATTCAACGGGACGTGAGACCAACTAAACAATTCAATTACACTTCACATATCTTTTTTCCAAAGATAGTTTCTGTCATTTACTGTCGTTTCTATCACGTTGATGTAATTTCAAGTGTTTGTTTTCAAAATAAGTTTGTTTTTAGTTATTTGATGCTATAAAAACGCTGCTGTGACATCATGATTGACAGCTGTGATTGACAGGTTCTCTGAGTGAAGTAGTCACTGGAGCACCAACTGACTTTTTTTCGGGATCTTCGGAGGACTGAGGAGATTGGAGCTTTAAATTTAATATCTAAATTTCTATAATTAATTATTTCACACCGTCATAAGTCAAAAGTCAAAAGTGCAGGGGCGTGTGCTTGCGATTGATTCAGCGAGAGTGAGGGCGGGGCCTTGATTTCGCGGCTTTACTTCCTGCTCACTACTGCGCAGGTCTGGTCCCGAAATCGCAACTGCGCAGACTCAAGTCCCAAGATGTCAGCGCCATATCGGGACACTGGCGACTTCAGTTCTCACCAATGGAAAAGAGCGAAGGGGCGTCGGCCATCTTTTGTTACATTCTATGGATTGGCCCCAAAGTGCGTCGGCCCACTGGGAAAATGCCCGGTATGCCAGATTACCAGTCTAGCCCTGCTGTATATAGCATATATGGCACTTACATTACCTAACCAAGTTAATAAAATCAACAAAGCAAAAAAAAAATTATAATTATATAAAAAATTACAATAAATGGAAATAATCTCAAATGCACAATACAGTAATCTAGCAGTCTCTGCCATGGTACGGCCTCTGGTAATGTGGTAAATGATGATGGCTCGAATCTCATTCAAAATGACAGAACGCTGCCTTCTGCCTCCACCCCTCTGATGCCCACCTCTTTGAGGAGGCTCATGCCCACCGTTGGGGTCCACGTCTACACTTTTGACCCCTCTGCAGATTTCCTGTCTTGCACTCTGCTCCATGTTTGCACATTGCAAATGTTAACAGTTCTACTTTACTTGAATTCCTCTTTCATTAGATGCAAATATACAACATTTGCATTTATTTATTTGGCTTACAAAAGAGGAATACATCATAAGCAAATAATTATGGTATGAAAAGTGCTGCATTACAAAGGATTCACTATCATCAGAATAGTAGTATCCAAGACTAGGGCTGACCATCGATAACAACCTACATTTCACAGACCACTTCTCAAGTCTGCAATATCATGTATATTTACTCTCTACAATATCAGGAAGATAAGACCCTTCCTCTCTGTACATGCCACACAACTGCTCGTTCAGTCACTTGTTATCTCTAGACTGGACTACTGTAACACTCTCATTGCAGAACTCCCTGCATGTGCAACTAGACCTCTGCAAATGATCCAGAATGCAGCAGCACGTCTGATCTTTAATGAAGCTAAGAGAGCACATTTTACACCCCTCTTTGTCTCTCACCACTGGCTGCCGGTTGATGCACGCATTAAATGCAAGGCTCTGATGCTGCATATGTAACGGGAGCCAGCTGGTAGGGAGCTGTGCAGTGTGTAAACCTCACTCTCCTGACCTCAAGTGTTGCACTAGCGACTGACGCTAGAGGCTGTAGCCTTTAGCCTCCTTGTTAGAGCACCCGCCTCTAAATTGGTGCCGTGACCCAGATGGGAGTGAGGATTAAGGGGGGTGAGTGTAACGGGAGCCAGCTGGTAGATAGCTGTGCAGTGCGTAAACCTCACTCTCCTGACCTCAAGAGGTGCATTAGCGACTGATGCTAGGGACTGTAGCCTTTAGCCTCCTTGTTAGAGCACCCGCCTCCCATGCAGGAGACCTAGGTTCGAGTCCTGTACGGAGCGGGTAGAACAAGATCGTCACACATACAGTACAATCACTGGGTCTGCTCCAGCATACCTAATATCATGCTGGATGACAATCAGTCAGGCTTCAAAAGTGGACACTCCACTGAGACTGCCCTGCTGTCTGTCATCGAGTCGCTGAGACAGGCGAAAGCTGAATCCAGATCATCCGTTCTGATTCTGCTGGACCTTTCTGCAGCCTTTGACACAGTCAACCATTAGATCCTACTCTCCACCCTCTCTAAACTGGGTATCACTGGAACTGTGCTTGACTGGTTCAACTCTTATCTCTCAGAAAGGTCCTTTGAGGTTGCATGGAGAGGGGAAGTATCCAAGCCACACAAGTTACTTACTGGGGTACCTCAGGGATCAGTGCTTGGGCCACTTCTCTTCTCCATATACACAACATCACTGGGACCCATCATTCAGTCACATGGTTTCTCTTACCACTGCTACGCTGATGACACGCAACTCTACTTGTCTTTCCAGCCCAACGACACCACAGTGACCGTTCGAATCGCTGCCTGTCTGGCAGACATCTCGGCCTGGATGAAGGAACACCACCTTCAACTCAACCCTGCCAAGACCGAACTCCTTGTCTTTCCAGCCATCCCAGCTGTTGAACACAACATCACTGTGCAGCTGGGATCGACTACAGTTTCACCTTCCAAACCGGTCAGAAATCTAGGGGTAACCATTGATGATGAGCTAAATTTCACAGACCACATCTCAAAGACTGCAAGATCATGTAGATTTACACTCTACAATATCAGGAAGATAAGACCCTTCCTCTCTGTACATGCCACACAACTGCTCGTTCAGTCCCTTGTCATATCTAGACTGGACTACTGTAACGCTCTCATTACAGGCCTTCCTGCATGTGCTATTAGACCTCTCCAAATGATCCAGAATGCAGCAGCACGTCTGGTCTTTAATGAACCTAAGAGAGCACATGTTACACCCCTCCTCGTCTCTCTCCACTGGCTGCCGGTTCATGCCCGTTTTAAATTCAAGGCCCTGATGCTGGCATATAAAACAGTCACTGGGTCTGCTCCAGCATACCTAAAAACATTTATGCAGAGCTACGTTCCCACCAGAAGCCTGCGGTCGGCTAAGGAACGTCGCCTTGTCGTACCAAAACAAAGAGGCACCAAAACACTTTCCCGGACTTTCAGTTTCATCATACCACGGTGGTGGAATGACCTTCCCAACTCAATCCGGGAAGCTGACTCACTCTCTATCTTCAAAAAACGGCTAAAAACACATCTTTTCCAAAAGCACTTAACCGGTCACTAAAAAAAAAAAAAATAATAATAATTATTTACATTTCTTGTTGCACTTAAATCTGTTTGGTGTACTATTCTGATGATAGTGAAACTTTGTAATATGGCACTTTTTGTACCACTGTCTGCCTAAGATGATTCGCTGATGTTCTTCCTCTTTTGTAAGTCGCTTTGGATAAAAGCGTCTGCCAAATGAATAAATGTAAATGTAAATGTAAATCATTTCCACAGAGCTACACGCCCACCAGAAGCCCGTGGTCGGCTAAGAAATGTTGCCTTGTTGTACCAAAACAAAGCGGCACCAAAACACTTTCCCGGACTTTCGGTTTCATCATACCACGTTGGTGGAATGACCTTCCCAACTCAATCCGTGAAGCAGACTCACTCTCTGTCTTCAAAAAACGACTTAAAACTAAAAAATATTTTTTTATGACCACATAACCAGTCACTAACTAAAAAAAACAACAAAACTTTGTTGCACTTTAATCTGTTTTGTGTACTATTCTGATGCTAGTGAAACTTTAGTATGGCACTTTTCGTACCGCTGTCTCCTTAAGATGATTCGCTTATTTTTCCTCTTTTGTAAGTCGCTTTGGATAAAAGTGTCTGCCAAATGAATAAATGTAAATGTAATATTAATGTAAATGAATAGTAATATAAATATGAAAAGTGTTTAATTTCAAAGATTCACAGAGAGTTTGTTCACCCAAGTTTGTTATTGTTACTGGATAACAATTATGAATAGTCTTAAGAGAGGCTTCAAAAGCTTATACAAGCAGGTATAGCAATCTGTGTTCTATTGAGAATGTGTTGTTGTTATTATTATTATTATTATTATTATATAATGAATATTTTATAAACAGAACAAATATCAACTACTCTAAAACGTAAAGAAAAGAAGGTATGAAAAAGAGGAAAATAAATAAATGAAAAGAGTCGGATTATTATAACATTTCCCAAATAAATCAATCATCACATATTGCATATTTGAATAGATTCCGCGTGTTGATGTCGCTACTTGAATGACGTAGTACAGAACTGCGTCCTCACACCAGCATCCGCGCGCAGAGCCAATGAGCGCGCGAGGGTCATGAATAATAGAGCAGGAAGCGGGTATCATCAATACGTCATTCTCTTTTTCACATAAATACAGGCACTGAAAAAAAATGTACGGAGTAACGGAGCATTTACCGGAGAAGTAAGTCGTGTGCGACTGAACATTTGTTTTATTTTCAATATTTCATCGAATATTGAAACTCGTCGCGATGTTTCCTGAGTCCACTACAGGGTGAGTTCAGACATTTAAAACGTATTTAAGTTGCTTTTGTATGTCGTGAAGTTATATTTTTATTGCATTTTAATTTACATGATAAAATCGGAGCTGATGATGTTGAGACAGCGTTAGTTTCCTATTTGAAACGGAAGTTCTTCAGCTCACCTCATAAAATAATATACCAATGGTCAGATATAATTTCATCAGACATACTAAAGTCATCTCATCTCTTTGGCACATGTTTTTTTTATTTTTATTATTATTATTTTGTATGCGAGTTTAAAAAGAAAGAATTCAAAAATGAAACTGTCGAGCTGGTTTGACACGCACACTTCATTAATGACATTCGGTCCAACAACTGCATTCACGAGAGAGAATAACATACATGATTACAATTCTTGAACAAAAAAAAAGAATGAAATACTGTTAATTTACAGGCTAAAACTACGTTAATAATATGCTTGTGTCGAGATGCACGTGGACGTGGGGAATCCCAGGTGTGTGACGTCATGTGGGGTCTGCGTGGATGTCATGACGTATCACGACACGATCAGACCCCTTTATGACATGATGGATAGATAGATAGATAGATAGATGACAAATTCCTTGTGTAAGCATACTCTACATATGAACTACTTTAATGGTGTTTTTATGGTTTTTTTATGCCATTTCTGGGGCTTGACAGTAAGGATGACTAACACACAGTATCGGCTGGTCAGACCGATATCAGATCCTAAAAGCTTCAGTATCGGAGCCGATAACGATCCAGGTATCAGATCAGTGCATACCAGTACAATACCTTTTTTTCTGTCTCACACTTCCTCTTTCTTTAATGCATTTTCCCTCCATCAACTTGAACTTCCAAAAACTATTTACAAGGTATCTAAACAGACTAAAATTTGACTCTGCATGACCTGCATTCAGGCCCACCCAATCACTAGCCTGACAACCAATCACAAACATCCTGTGATGTTTAACCTAAATTAGTTCCTTAAGTGTTTTTTTAAGAATTGGCCTTTTTATGGTGGGCCTAGGGGGGGCTGGCCCACCCAATTATGAGCTGGACCCACACCAAATGACAAGCAATCACAAACATCCTGTGATATTTAACCTACCGTAATTTCCGGACTATTGAGCGCACCTGAATATAAGCCGCACCCACTGATTTTTAAATAAAATATTATTTTGAACATAAATAAGCCGCACCTGTCTATAAGCGCAGGTGCCTACCGGTACATTGAAACAAATGAGCTTTACTCAGGCTTTAACGAAACACGGTGTGGCAGCGGGGCGTGGTCAAGCGCCGTCCGGGAGAGAAAAGCGGTAAGGGCGCTTACACCTGCGCTAAATTATGTCTAACGCCGGTGTCTAATTTCAGTAAGCATGGGGAGAGCAGTATAAAAAGGCAGCAGCCACAGAGCTGAGAGAGTGACACACGTCAGTCTAGTGTTGGCGCATAGAAGAATTGAGAAACTTTATCAAATTGATTGTAAACATTGCTGTGGCCATTAAAAGCCTTACCTGGAACGTCAAGTGCCCTGCTGAAAACTGTCACACTGGTGCCCGTGTGACAGTTTTCCCAAGGACACGTGAAGCAGGGCACTTGAAATTAGACACCGGTGTTAGACATAATTAAGCGCAGGTGTAAGCGCCCTTACAGCTTTTCTCTCCCGGACGGGCGCTTGACCACGCCCCCGCTGCCACACACGGCTTGTAATAAAACATTTGCAGTAAACAGTAGCCTACCAATAAAGTCATTGGTCACTATCTTCCTCGTCCTGTGCACTGAAACCACTGTAGTCATCTCCTTCGGTGTCGGAGTATAGCCTCAGATTTAGTTGAGTCAATTCCTCACGCTGCTGTTTCCAACGTCTTATCATCGACTCATTAAGACCAAGCTCCCGTGCAGCAGCTCTATTTCCTTTTCCAACAGCCAGATCAATCGCCTTCAACTTGAAAGCAGCATCATATGCGTTTCTCCATGTCTTTGCCATGGTGAGGGTGACAAAATGACTACCGTAATCAGAATGATGGGAAGTTTGAGCGCGCTCGATTTAATCTAAACTGTAAACAAACAAAGTTGTTTTGACCTTAACCCGTTCGGCAATTTCATTGGTCTAATGAAAGCTTCACGCCACCAAAAAACTGAGCACGTCACAGAATGTTTTATAAAATTTGAAAGCGGGAAAAATCCATATATTAGCCGCGTCATTGTATAAGCCGCGAGGTTCAAGGCGTGGGAAAAAAGTTGCGGCTTATAGTCCGGAAATTACGGTAAATTAGTTCCTGATGTGTTTTTTTAAGAATTGGCCTTTTTATGGTGGGCCTAGGGGTGCCTGGTCCACCCAATTATGAGCCGGACCCACACCAAATGACAACCAATCACAAACGTCCTGTGATATTTAACCTAAATTAGTTCCTTAAGAGTTCTTTTAAGAATTGGCCTTTTTATGGTGGGCCTAGGGGTGCCTGGTCCACCCAATTATGAGCCGGACCCACACCAAATGACAACCAATCACAAACGTCCTGTGATATTTAACCTAAATTAGTTCCTTAAGAGTTCTTTTAAGAATTGGCCTTTTTATGGTGGGCCTAGGGGGGCCTGGCCCACCCAATTATGAGCCGGACCCACACCAAATGAAAACCAATCACAAACATCCTGTGATATTTAACCTAAATTAGTTCCTGGTGAGTTTTTTTAAGAATTGGCCTTTTTATGGTGGGCCTAGGGGGGCCTGGCCCACCCAATTATGAGCCGAGGAGCAGATCTCCTGCCAACAAATGTTCTCTCTCCAGTCCGGTTATCAAGATTGGTCCTCACGTCCCCGTGGGATTTTGACCTCTGTTGCGATGTGAGTTCATGCACGAGGCATTGTGGTGATTGGACGGTAGCGTTCCTTCTCATGAATAAATTGGAGAAGCTCTCCGAATCTACAGAGGTAGATGCATACTCAAACCAATCACATCTCAGACTTTACACATAAACCGTTGCTAGGTAGGCTCAAAAAACGATTAACCACTATCCGCCTAGTATTAAATATTATGAATGCTATCATTGTTTTTTAGTGATGTGCAATCACTCAAAAATGGTGTTTGGGGGTTTCTTTGCAATAGATGGATCAATGCTAGAAAGTTAATACTCAGGCTGCACCTGTAACTTGTGTTTGCGAGTTGGAGACACTGTGATTGTGTGTGTGTAATAACATGAGGGTGAAGATAAGAATGTTGTGGCTTCTTGAAATTACACGGGAAAGTTATGAGTAGAAAAGCCACTGCTTTGGTTTGGTTGAACTCTAAAGATGGTCCTTGAGGAAAAAAACGTATGAATGCCTGACTGATTAACATATGTACCATGATATTTACATCATCAAAGCATACTAGGTTCCTACTATGGTAAATGTACTAAAGACGTGGTAATACCATGGTACCTACTTTTTGTTAGTCTGTAATGGCAAACCATATCGCAAAAACTGTCATTTCAACATTCACCATTTGTTCCCCAATTCCTCTTTCCATTCCATTTCTATCAAATATGTAAAGTCTATTTTCCACGTAGTTCACCACTCATCTCTTTCTCTTGGGTGCAGTTATGAGGAGTGCAAGGCCACAGCTGATTGGCTGTTAGCTCAGGTTCCAGTGCGCCCTCTGGTGGGCATCGTGTGTGGTTCAGGTCTCGGTGGTCTGGCGGATATGCTGAAAGATCCGCTGGTCATCAACTACAAAGATATACCCGACTTCCCTCAAAGCACTGGTGAGTTCAGACAATAGCTCGCTTATATTGGTGCATACACAGTTGATTGTTATATTCAGCTGACCTGTTTCACTGATTGGTCGGCCCATGCAAATAATGACATAACTAGTGCATAAACAATGTGCGGAATATAAGCATCAAAACATTAAATGAACACTTCTAGACAACATTTACTAAAGTCCCATTCAAATATTCAATTTTCATTATTCAGTTATCCATGTATCACTATATATATGCTGTTTTTATGTCAATGTGCTGTTTATGTTCTAACACTTGTGTTCTGCAGTGCACGGTCATGCTGGGAAGTTGGTGTTTGGCACTCTTAAAGGGAAAGCATGTGTTTGCATGAAGGGACGGTTTCACCTCTATGAAGGGTACCCCGTTCAAAAGGTTATTTTAACACACTTAAGAGTAACATTGCTAACATTTCAGGTGAACTTGAACTTTGCATTTTTTTCATTATGTAAATAAAACCTCAAAGGAGTATTACGACAAACGATTAAACGTATATGCATGTGTTTTTTTAGCATTAAAATTCTTTAGGACATGCAGAAAACAAAATGCAAAACAAATATCAACCCTATAAGGTGTTATTCATCTCCAGGCCACCAGAGGCCCTCGGTGAACTGTGTGAAATTTCGCCTCTGCCCATTTCCACCTGTTCCTCGATACATTGGTTGTATTTCCAAGGGTGTAGGTTTGGTTTTAAAGTTGGTTTGGGACATATAGGAAGGATAATATTCAAAATGTTGTATTTAGATAATGTGAGAAAGTCAGTCTGGTGATATTGGCAAAGTAACTTTATTATCTCATACTGTATAACAAGTCTCATTTCTTATTTCTCCTGCCCCACCATATTATTATTAGCCATTTTGTATTCATTTCTAAAGAATAAACGAATTAAGAACTGACCCCGTGTGATATACCATTAACTTATATGCAGCGATGAGGCTGTAAACCTGAGATTAATGGGTCAAAATCAAAATATTGTCTTTCAATCTATCTTGATGTGCAAAATAAAACGTTTATTGGGAGTTATACTGGCATCTTCAAATCCTGCAACTCTGAATTGTTCACATTTTAAGGGGTCTTCCTCAGGAGGGCGTTTACTGGCCGAAAAAGCAGAATGCTCCATTGAGCTTCGTGCAAAACTCAGGACGTTTTCGACACTTTGACAGGAAACATTTGTACTCAAAACGTATGCTTGCATAAATCTACTCATTTTAAGGATTGGACGTAAAATACCAATGGAAATCCGCCTGCTTAAACTCAAGAAACTGATTAAAAAACCAAATTAATCCACTTTTCTCCCCAAATTTGGAACGCCCAATTCTCACTACTTAGTAGGTCCTCGTGGTGGCGCGGTTGCTCGCCTCAATCCGGGTGGTGGAGGACGAGTCTCAGTCGCCTCCGCGTCTGAGACCGTCAATCCGCGCATCTGATCACGTGACTCGTTGTGCATGACACCGCGGAGACTCGCAGCACATGCTACTAGTCACACAACTCACCACGCGCCCCATTGAGAGCGAGAACCACTAATCACCACCACGAGGAGGTTACCCCATGTGACTCCACCCTCCCTAGCAACCGGCCAATTTGGTTACCCCATGTGACTCTACCCTCCCTAGCAACCGGGCCAATTTGGTTACCCCATGTGACTCCACCCTCCCTAGCAACCGGGCCAATTTGGTTACCCCATGTGACTCTACCCTCCCTAGCAACTGGGCCAATTTGGTTACCCCATGTGACTCTACCCTCCCTAGCAACAGGGCCAATTTGGTTACCCCATGTGACTCTACCCTCCCTAGCAACCGGGCCAATTTGGTTACCCCATGTGACTCTACCCTCCCTAGCAACCGGGCCAATTTGGTTGCTAAGGAGACTCACAGCATGTGGAGACTCATGCTACTCTCCACGA
Source organism: Xyrauchen texanus (assembly GCF_025860055.1). NCBI lineage: Eukaryota > Metazoa > Chordata > Actinopteri > Cypriniformes > Catostomidae > Xyrauchen > Xyrauchen texanus. Next base: position 1,493,838 of record NC_068281.1, read on the forward strand.
TCCACACACAACTCACCACACGCCCCATTGAGAGCGAGAACCACTAATCGCCACCACGAGGAGGTTACCCCATGTGACACTACCCTCCCTAGCAACCGGGCCAATTTGGTTGCTAAGGAGACCTGGCTGGATTTGAACTCCATGGGTTGTAGTCAGCGTCAATACCCGCTGAGCTACCAAGTCCCTCCCACGATCACATCGAATGTGATTGGTGCATCCTGAACAGCGCTGAGAAAAGTAACAGGTGCCATGTGACAACAGCGTTTATGCACCGCTTCAGAAGAGGTGGGGCAATAATGTACGCATTAATAATTATACTAAGGAGCTTTAATAGTTGTTTATAAAGTTAACGTATTTTCTCAATGGTAAAATTGCCCAAATGTTGGTCAGGACATATCCGATTTTCGGAAAGTTGACGGGGACATGTCCCAATCATCCCCACCTAAATCTGCGCCTATGATTTATACATGGCTGTAAGGGGATTAAGATGGGCAAGGAGGAGGCGAGAACCGGCTTGTCAACATAAATCATAATTGAATGAAAACTTAAACCAAAATCACACAAACATGACTGACATGCCGGTAATTGTCTCTCTCTCGAACCATCGTCACCGGCCGCCTTGATCCCTCGCGTGCCTCATCAGGCCAATTGGGGACCGTGCGCGCGATATTCCGACCCGGCCCCGCCCCCCTCTGCTCCACACTCCTCCTGGCGTTATCTCAGGCAGGGGTGCCACCGGCATGACGTACATCCCACCCTATCCCTGGGGCGTATCTTGGGTCCCGTGTGGTCATCCCCGCCTTCCTCGCCCTGGGAGGAGACAGGAGGGGAAAACAACAACAAAAAATAGGCGAGGGAAAAGGCCAACACGGTGCGAGAGAGGAGAGAGAGAAGAAGCTCACTCACCGGTTCTCTGATGTACCATCGCGTGGTCCTCGAACACTCCTCCATACTCTCCGGCGGACGACAGCCGCTCCTCTCCGGGCGAACCGGAGTCAAACCTCCGACCCCCAGCGGACAGAACGCCCCTCCGCTTTTCTGGCGGCACCTGGGGACATTCCTCTGCCCCTGGCAGCGGCCCTACCGCTCCAGGCGGTCGGGGAATCCAGTCCCCACTCGCCCCGCGGGCGGCGGCCGTTCCCCGCGTCCGGACGGTCGGGCTACTCTGTCACCCGGCAGATGGTAGCGGCGCTCCCCGGGGTGGACGGTAGTGTCGAGGACTCTGCGACGGGCATCCCTCCTCCTTCCCGGGTTTTCGGCACCAATGTAAGGGGGTTAAGATGGGCAAGGAGGAGGCGAGAACCGGCTTGTCAACATAAATAATAATTTATTGCAAACTTAAACCAAAAGCACACAAACATAAACACACACATGAGGGACATGCCCGTAATTCTCTCTCTCTCGAACCATCGTCACCGGCCGCCTTTATCCCTCGCGCACCTCATCAGGCCGATTGGGGACCGGGTGTGCGATATTCCGATCCGGCCCCGCCCCCCTCCACTCCACAATGGCCTTTTCTTAGTTTGAGTTCTCCAGTCTTTCTCAAGTGCGTTTTCTGGAACTATTTTGGATGAGAAATGCATCCTTGATTGAGTTTGCACTAGTCGCTCTCTAGTGGTAGCGTGTTGCAATCTCACGGCAGAGACCCGAGTTCTTGTCCCGGAGAGGGCACTGCCATGCCTAGAATCGTATAATAAGTGTACATCACAGTAGTGTTTAGTGTACTAATATAACTCATAAGACAAGATGATTTTCATTGTGCTAATACACTAATGACAATGGACTCAACAAAGATGTTTTTGTTTCTGTATAGACCACCTTGCCCATCAGAGTGTTTAAACTATTGGGCGTGGAGACCGTAATCCTGACGAATGCCGCGGGCGGACTGAACCAGGACTATGAAGTGGGTGACATCATGGTTATAAAGGATCATATCAACATGCCAGGTTTGGCTGGGAACAACCCATTAGTGGGGCCAAATTACGACAGGTGAGTGTGTGGGTGTCCATGCGCCAATATTAATTGATCATTAACTTGATGGTCGTTCCATATTCACTTACCGCTCTCACTCCGTCTTGAGCACAGATTTGGCGTGCGGTTCCCGTGCATGTCGGACGCGTATGACCGCGGACTGCAGCAGCTCGCGCATGAGGTCGCAGGAGATCTGGGTTACTCTGTGTTCATGCGTGAGGGCGTGTACCTTGTGGTTGGGGGGCCGTCCTTCGAAACCATCGCTGAGTGCAGGATGCTCCGCCTCCTCGGAGCCGACGCCGTGGGTGAGTCGTAAGAATTGAACGATTGACTTCACGAGTCCATTGGTGGATACTCACGATTTATGGTGTTGTGTTTCGTCAGGTATGAGCACCGTTCATGAGGTGATTGTGGCCCGTCACTGTGGAATGAAGGTCCTCGCTCTGTCTCTGATCACCAATCAGGTGGTGGCGGATTATGACAGTGAGAAGAAAGCCAATCATGAGGAGGTTCTGGAGACGGGTGAACTGAGAGCCAAACAGCTGGAGAAGCTGGTGTCCAACATTGTCTCTCGCATTGAGCACTAGTGAACGCACCCCGTCAACAACCTCAAATACACGTGCCAGTTAGAGGCCTTTAGTGTCACGCATGTTAATCCTCGACTCTTTAAGATGCAGCCTTTTGCTTTTTAATGTTTACATTTCAGAGAGAAAGTGTTTTATGGTCTAACACAACACTGAGGTAAATGGAGAAGTGCTTCTTTAATTAAGGTAAAATCGTCATTTTTAGTGTGTATTTATTTTCCAAATGTGTATTTAATAAAATATGTTAAAGATGTGGGATATATTATACTGTAGAAAAGTAATAAAGGGAATTGGGATGTTGTTTTTCTCCTTTAAACAATAAGACACAATTTAGGACTGTACTTAAGAACACTATATATATATAAAACCAAATACAATATATAAACTGAAGAACTGTGTTACTGAATTTATGTTGTACTATTTAACAATTCTGGGCTTAAACAATATTATATTTATGTATGTAAAACGGTTTAAACATGTGTTTTTAATTTGGTGTTTGTTTTATTGTTGAAGTCTGAATCACTGTTTTACTGTCACTGAATTTGTTGCATTAGACTAAAGCACTTCTAACACTTTCCTCTGAAACATTTATTTAATTTACCTTCATTTAGAAATTGCACTTTTGGCTCTGAGGTACATAGATGTTTTCATGACATCCTGCTTAAATGCAATAAAATGCAATAACATAAAATTGTTACTCCTCCAGTTATTCTGGTTTGACAATACTGTACTGTGTACTGCTACATGTGGTTTCCTGCCTCCGTATAAACAGTGTCTATGACGTCACAATATTGTCCATGAACGTCTGTATGTTTTCCTGTGTCACAATCTATCAGACATCTAAAAAGAAAAAGACACATTTTATGCTTTGTAATGGACGAGTGATATTTGATAGTGTTTATTCAATATTTTATAGGCATTTTTGTGTTTTTAATGTTTTGTTGTGCACATGATGTCATCATTAGTGGCCATGATAATAATTGAATACACCCGATATGTGTTCACATGAAAAAACTCTTATGTGACGCACACAATTAATTGCTTTCCAGAGTTATAAGAAAAGTTTCGTTTCTTTGAAAGTCCTGCCCCTTCTGTGAACCTTCCCAAAACTAATATCCCCAGAACTGTTGCTTCATATCGGACTGAGAAACTAACTGGAGAACATGTCGAACGAAGGTAAATTGGGGATCATTTACTGTTATAAGATTTATTTATTTTTAAACTGAGCATTTTAATTCAATATTGTTCTATATATTTTACTCACACAGTTTGTTGTTTGAAAAAAGTCTCGACAGAGAACTTTATTTATGCGTAATTTGTACCCAGAGGGGTTAGAAACGATTAAATCGTCCATCTTGAACATTATATTTCTTGAGTGTGATTGCGACACATTATTCTGCTTTCTGGCTGATCCTAAACTTCAGCAGGAGAGGTTCCCCTAACGTTAGCTTATGGTTCCCATTAGGTTATTTTTTGACCAACGATTCCAGACGAATCCCAAATCCGATTTTATTTTATAACCATAAACTTTAACGTTCCCAGAATATTGCAAGGAGGTTTTTGTGTTACAATCTAATAAGAACTTATACAGAACGTGCTTTGGCTTTTTATTATTATTTATTATTTTTGCATATTTTACAATATGTTTCATAAACATATTTAAAGTTCTTTTGATTTTGACATGGCGTCTGAAAACGTAATGGTCAAAGACCATCTGAAAAGTCCATAAAGTCCACATTATGCAATAACGTGCTAATACTGTTTTGGGTGTAGGAGGAGACCGTCCGAAAAGTCCACACTTTGTGCTATAACGTGCTAATACTGTGGCAGGTGTGGTAAGGGACCATCTGAATAGTCCACACAATGTACTAAAACGTGCTAATACTGTGGCGGGTGTGGTAAGGGACCATCTGAATAGTCCACACATTGTACTAAAACGTGCTAATACTGTGGCGGGTGTGGTAAGGGACCATCTGAATAGTCCACACAATGTACTAAAACGTGCTAATACTGTGGCGGGTGTGGTAAGGGACCGTCTGAATAGTCCACACAATGTACTAAAACGTGCTAAGTGGCGAGTGTGGTAAGGGACCATCTGAATAGTCCACACATTGTACTAAAACGTGCTAATACTGTGGCAGGTGTGGTAAGGGACCATCTGACTAGTCCACACATTGTACTAAAATGTGCTAATACTGTGGCGGGTGTGGTAAGGGACCGTCTGAAAAGTCCACACAATGTACTAAAACGTGCTAAGTGGCGGGTGTGGTAAGGGACCATCTGAATAGTCCACACATTGTACTAAAACGTGCTAATACTGTGGCGGGTATGGTAAGGGACCGTCTGAAAAGTCCACACAATGTACTAAAAGTGCTACTACTGTGGCAGGTGTGGTAAGGGACCGTCTGAAAAGTCTACACAATGTACTAAAACGTGCTAATACTGTGGCGGGTGTGGTAAGGGACCATCTGAATAGTCCACACATTGTATTAAAACGTGCTAATATTGTGGCGGGTGTGGTAAGGGACCATCTGAATAGTCCACACATTGTACTGAAACGTGCTAATACTGTGGTGGGTGTGGTAAGGGACCGTCTGAAAAGTCCATACAATGTGCTATAACGTGCTAATACTGTGGCGGGTGTGGTAAGGGACTGTCTGTAAAGTCCACACGTTGTGATAAAACATGCTAATACTTCCACACGTTGTGATAAAATATGCTAATACCATGGCGGGTGTGGTATGGGACTGTCTGTTAAGTACAAACGTTGTGCTAAAACATGTTAATACTGTGGCAGGTGTGGTAAGGGACCGTCTGAAAAGTCCACACATCGTGCTATAACATGCTAATACTGTGGTGGGTGTGGTAAGGGACTGTCTGTAAAGTCCACACGTTGTGATAAAACATGCTAATTTTCCACACGTTGTGATAAAACATGCTAATACTGTGGTGGGTGTGGTAAGGAACTGTCCGAAAAGTCCACACTTTGTGCTAAAAGGTGCTAATACTGTGGCAGGTGTGGTAAGGGACCGTCTGAAAAGTCCACACATCGTGATTTAACATGCTAATACTGTGGTGGGTGAGGTAAGGGACCGTCTGAAATGTCCATACATTGCGCTATAACGTGCTAATACTGTGGCGGGTTTGGTTAGGGACCGTCTGAAAAGTCCACACGTTGTGGTAAAACTTGCTAATACTGTGGCGGGTGTGGTAAGGGACCATCCGAAATGTCCACACATTGCGCTATAACGTGCTAATACTGTGGCAGGTGTGGTAAGGGACCGTCTGAAAAGTCTACATATTATGCTAAAACATGTTAATACTGTGGCAGGTGTGGTAAGGGACCATCTGAAATTACTACACATTGTGCTAAAACGTGCTAATACCGTGGCAGGTGTGGTAAGGGACTGTCTGAAATGTCCACAATTTGTGCTAAAACGTGCTAATACTGTGGCGGGTATGGTAAGGGACTGTCTGAAATGTCCACACGTTGTTCTAAAACATGCTAATACTGTGGCGGGTGTGGTAAGGGACTGTCTGTAAAGTACAAACGTTGTTCTAAAACATGCTATTACTGTGGTAGGTGTAAGAGATAAGTGATTAGTGGTCCACACATTGAACACGTTGAAAAAGTTTCTCCCAATAGCAAAGTTAAAGGTTAAAAAGGGGCAATATAAGTGAAGACCATTTACCATTTTTCTTTTTATAAGATTGTAAACATATCAGTATTACTTAGGAATTATTGGAGGCAATTTGCATGATTCTTATTTTGAACTGACAATTACTTTTTCTCAGGAACAGACAGTCACCACGATGTTCGCCAAAGACAGAGGTACCGAAACCCTAAAGGGCAAAATCAGAGTCCAACTCTAAAGATTTGTCCACCTTCTCAAACTTACCCCCCTGGCACGAGTGCACAAGGATCATTTGGTGGTAAACCGTCGACAGCAAACCCGGCACCTAACGAACTGAGACTGGTTCTGCTGGGCAAAACAGGTGCAGGGAAAAGTGCTACAGGAAACACCATCTTGGGAGATGGGCAACGTTTTGATGCTCAGTTGAGCATGAGTTCAGTGACAAAAGAGTGCAAGCGAGAATATGGACAACTGGGAAGACGAAACCTTGCACTTATAGACACTCCCGGCCTGTTTGACACAGATCTAACACAGGAGGAAGTACAACAGGAACTAGTACATTGTCTGACTTTGTGTTCACCCGGTCCTCATGCGTTCCTGCTGGTTATACCAATAGAGCGCTATACGGAGGAGCAGCAACGCACGGTGGACATGATTCTGGAGATGTTTACTGAGGAAATCACCCATCACACCATCATTATATTCTCACATGCTGATAGACTTGGATCGACCTCCATTGAGGACTTCCTATCAAGACAAAACAGAAAGATCCAAGAACTCGTGGAAAAATTTGGGAGGCGTTTCGTGGCCTTTAACAACACATACCCTTCAAACCGAGGTCAGGTCACACAACTCCTGGAGAAGGTGGATGAGTTGCTGGTGCAGAACGAGAACCGACTCTTCACCAGTCCGATTTCACAGGTTGTGTTGGAAGCCCAGAGGATAATAGAGGAGAAAAGTAAAGCCGCCATGATTGAAAAAATGAACAAAATTAAAGTTGATGTACAGAAATTGGCTGATGCTCGTTGGGATATGTTTACTGCAGCTATGAAAGAAGAGAGGCAAGAAACAGAAAGAAAAAGGAAGCGTGTGCAAGGCAGGATTGATCAGATAAAGATGGACATAAAAAAGGAAGAACAGCATGTGAGCCCAATTCAAGCGAGGCTGACGCGGTTCGGAGCCGCTCTGCAGAGGGAGCTGGTGACCCTTCGAGAGCTTGAAGAAAAAGTGATCGAAGAGGAGAGAGAGAGAATGGAAAGAGAACCAATAGAAGAGATGGACATGAAGATGTGGATACAAGAGGAAGTGCAGAGGAGAGAGAGTGAAGTGAAGACTGACACATTTCTCGACACCAAAATGATCTTTATGCTTACCACGTTTTTGCTGGGGATTGGAGCCACATTTGCGCCCGCTCTCTTGGCGTTTCTGTTCCCTGTTGCTCCAGTAGTGGAAGCGGGACTGTCAGCTCAGTATTTATTCAGCTTGCTGGGATTGGGAGTTGCAGAGGGGGGATTAGGAACTCTCAGTTGGACTGCTGTTGGACTCGCTGTGAAAACAGCATCTATAAAGTTGGCATTGACCCGCTGCACAATTCAATAATCCATATTTGATTGAAGTCCATCCATTCATCCATCTTCAACCGCTTATATATGCATGAATATATATATATATACAGTACAACTACATACAGTTTACAATTTGTATCACTGCACTGCAACATGTTTAATCCAGAATCAATCCAATGTTATTGTTAATTCAGCTAATGTATTCTCTAAAATTTTGTCTAATCTTAATAAAAACTACAATTAAACTACATGTGGTTTCCTGCCTCCGTATAAACAGTGTCTATGACGTCACAATATTGTCCATGAACGTCTGTATGTTTTCCTGTGTCACAATCTATCAGACATCTAAAAAGAAAAAGACACATTTTATGCTTTGTAATGGACGAGTGATATTTGATAGTGTTTATTCAATATTTTATAGGCATTTTTGTGTTTTTAATGTTTTGTTGTGCACATGATGTCATCATTAGTGGCCATGATAATAATTGAATACACCCGATATGTCATCACATGAAAAAACTCTTATGTGACGCACACAATTAATTGCTTTCCAGAGTTATAAGAAAAGTTTCGTTTCTTTGAAAGTCCTGCCCCTCTGTGACCCTTCCCAAAACTAACATCCCCAGAACTGTTGCTTCACATCGGACTGAGAAACTAACTGGAGAACATGTCGAACGAAGGTAAATTGGGGATCATTTACTGTTATAAGATTTATTTATTTTTAAACTGAGCATTTTAATTCAATATTGTTCTATATATTTTACTCACACAGTTTGTTGTTTGAAAAAATTCTCGACAGAGAACTTTATTTATGCGTAATTTGTACCCAGAGGGGTTAGAAACGATTAAATCGTCCATCTTGAACATTATATTTCTTGAGTGTGATTGCGACACATTATTCTGCTTTCTGGCTGATCCTAAACTTCAGCAGGAAAGGTTCCCCTAACGTTAGCTTATGGTTTCCATTAGGTTATTTTTTGACCAACGATTCCAAACGAATCCCAAATCCGATTTTATTTTATAACCATAAACTTTAACGTTCCCAGAATATTGCAAGGAGGTTTTTGTGTTACAATCTAATAAGAACTTATACAGAACGTTCTTTGGCTTTTTATTTTTATTTATTATTTATTTATTTATTTTTGCATATTTTACAATATGTTTCATAAACATATTTAAAGTTCTTTTGATTTTGACATGGCGTCTGAAAACGTAATGGTCAAAGACCGTCTGAAAAGTCCATAAAGTCCACATTATGCAATAACATGCTAATACTGTTTTGGGTGTGGTAAGGGACCGTCCGAAAAGTCCACACTTTGTACTAAAATGTGCTAATACTGTGGCGGGTGTGGTAAGGGACCGTCTGAATAGTCCACACAATGTACTAAAACATGCTAATACTGTGGCGGGTGTGGTAAGGGACTGTCTGTAAAGTCCACACGTTGTGATAAAACATGCTAATACTTCCACACGTTGTGATAAAATATGCTAATACTGTGGCGGGTTTGGTATGGGACTGTCTGTAAAGTCCACACGTTGTAATAAAACATGCTAATACTGTGGTGGGTGAGGTAAGGGACCGTCTGAAATGTCCATACATTGCGCTATAACGTGCTAATACTGTGGCGGGTTTGGTAAGGGACCGTCTGAAAAGTCCACACGTTGTGGTAAACTTGCTAATACTGTGGCGGGTTTGGTAATGGACTGTCTGTAAAGTACAAACGTTGTGCTAAAACATGCTAATACTGTGGCAGGTGTAAGAGATAAGTGATTAGTGGTCCACACATTGAACACGTTGAAAAAGTTTCTCCCAATAGCAAAGTTAAAGGTTAAAAAGGGGCAATATAAGTGAAGACCATTTACCATTTTTCTTTTTATAAGATTGTAAACATATCAGTATTACTTAGGAATTATTGGAGGCAATTTGCATGATTCTTATTTTGAACTGACAATTACTTTTTCTCAGGAACAGACAGACACCACGATGTTCGCCAAAGACAGAGGTACCGAAACCCTAAAGGGCAAAATCAGAGTCCAACTCTAAACATTTGTCCACCTTCTCAAACTTACCCCCCTGGCACGAGTGCACAAGGATCATTTGGTGGTAAACCGTTGACAGCAAACCCGGCACCTAACGAACTGAGACTGGTTCTGCTGGGCAAAACAGGTGCAGGGAAAAGTGCTACAGGAAACACCATCTTGGGAGATGGGCAACGTTTTGATGCTCAATTGAGCATGAGCTCAGTGACAAAAGAGTGCCAGCGAGAATATGGACAACTGGGAAGACGAAACCTTGCACTTATAGACACTCCCGGCCTGTTTGACACAGATCTAACACAGGAGGAAGTACAACAGGAACTAGTACATTGTCTGACTTTGTGTTCACCCGGTCCTCATGCGTTCCTGCTGGTTATACCAATAGAGCGCTATACGGAGGAGCAGCAACGCACGGTGGACATGATTCTGGAGATGTTTACTGAGGAAATCACCCGTCATGCCATCATTATATTCTCACATGCTGATAGACTTGGATCGACCTCCATTGAGGACTTCCTATCAAGACAAAACAGAAAGATCCAAGATCTCATGGAAAGATTTGGGAGGCGTTTCGTGGCCTTTAACAACAAAGACCCTTCAAACCGAGGTCAGGTCACACAACTCCTGGAGAAGGTGGATGAGTTGCTGGTGCATAACAAGAACCGACTCTTCACCAATCCGATTTCACAGGTTGTGTTGGAAGCCCAGAGGATAATAGAGGAGAATAGTGAAGTTTTCATGGCTGCAAGAAGGAGGGAAAACTATTTAACGATACAAGAAGGTAAGGGACCATCTGAAATGTCTACACATTGTGCTGAAACCTGCTAATACTGTGGCAGGTGTTGTAAGGGACCGTCCGAAATGTCCACACATTGTGCTAAAACCTGCTAATACTGTGGCGGGTATGGTAAGGGACTGTCTGAAATGTCCACACGTTGTGCTAAAACATGCTAATACTGTGGCGGGTGTGGTAAGGGACCGTCTGAAAAGTCCACACGTTGTACTAAAACTTGCTAATATTGTGGCAGGTGTGGTAAGGGACCATCTGAAAAGTCCACATATTATGCTAAAACGTGCTAATACTGTGGCAGGTGTGGTAAGGGACCGTCTGAAAAGTCCACATATTATGCTAAAACATGTTATAACTGTGACAGGTGTGGTAAGGGACCATCTGAAATTACTACACATTGTGCTAAAACGTGCTAATACTGTGGCGGGTGTGGTAAGGGACTGTCCGAAATGTCCACACGTTGTGCTAAAACGTGCTAATACTGTGGCGGTTGTGGTAAGGGACTGTCTGAAATGTCCACACGTTGTTCTAAAACATGCCAATACTGTGGCGGTGTGGTAAGGGACCGTCTGAAATGTCCACACGTTGTTCTAAAACATGCTAATACTGTGGCGGTTGTGGTAAGGGACCGTCTGAAATGTCCACACGTTGTTCTAAAACATGCCAATACTGTGGCGGGTGTGGTAAGGGACTGTTTGTAATGTCCACACGTTGTGATAAAACGTGCTAATACTGTGGCAGGTGTGGTAAGGGACCGTCTGAAATGTCCACACGTTGTTCTAAAACATGCTAATACTGTGGCGGTTGTGGTAAGGGACCGTCTGAAATGTCCACACGTTGTTCTAAAACATGCTAATACTGTGGCGGTTGTGGTAAGGGACCGTCTGAAATGTCCACACGTTGTTCTAAAACATGCTAATACTGTGGCGGGTATGGTAAGGGACTGTCTGAAATGTCCACACGTTGTTCTAAAACATGCTAATACTGTGGCGGTTGTGATAAGGGACCGTCTGAAATGTCCACACGTTGTTCTAAAACATGCCAATACTGTGGCGGGTGTGGTAAGGGACTGTTTGTAATGTCCACACGTTGTGATAAAACGTGCTAATACTGTGGCAGGTGTGGTAAGGGACCGTCTGAAATGTCCACACGTTGTTCTAAAACATGCTAATACTGTGGCGGTTGTGGTAAGGGACCGTCTGAAATGTCCACACGTTGTTCTAAAACATGCTAATACTGTGGCGGTTGTGGTAAGGGACCGTCTGAAATGTCCACACGTTGTTCTAAAACATGCTAATACTGTGGCGGGTATGGTAAGGGACTGTCTGAAATGTCCACACGTTGTTCTAAAACATGCTAATACTGTGGCGGTTGTGATAAGGGACCGTCTGAAATGTCCACACGTTGTTCTAAAACATGCTAATACTGTGGCGGGTGTGGTAAGGGACCGTCTGAAAAGTCCACACGTTGTACTAAAACTTGCTAATATTGTGGCAGGTGTGGTAAGGGACCATCTGAAAAGTCCACATATTATGCTAAAACGTGCTAATACTGTGGCAGGTGTGGTAAGGGACCGTCTGAAAAGTCCACATATTATGCTAAAACATGTTATAACTGTGACAGGTGTGGTAAGGGACCATCTGAAATTACTACACATTGTGCTAAAACGTGCTAATACTGTGGCGGGTGTGGTAAGGGACTGTCCGAAATGTCCACACGTTGTGCTAAAACGTGCTAATACTGTGGCGGTTGTGGTAAGGGACTGTCTGAAATGTCCACACGTTGTTCTAAAACATGCCAATACTGTGGCGGGTGTGGTAAGGGACCGTCTGAAATGTCCACACGTTGTTCTAAAACATGCTAATACTGTGGCGGTTGTGGTAAGGGACCGTCTGAAATGTCCACACGTTGTTCTAAAACATGCCAATACTGTGGCGGGTGTGGTAAGGGACTGTTTGTAATGTCCACACGTTGTGATAAAACGTGCTAATACTGTGGCAGGTGTGGTAAGGGACCGTCTGAAATGTCCACACGTTGTTCTAAAACATGCTAATACTGTGGCGGTTGTGGTAAGGGACCGTCTGAAATGTCCACACGTTGTTCTAAAACATGCTAATACTGTGGCGGTTGTGGTAAGGGACCGTCTGAAATGTCCACACGTTGTTCTAAAACATGCTAATACTGTGGCGGGTATGGTAAGGGACTGTCTGAAATGTCCACACGTTGTTCTAAAACATGCTAATACTGTGGCGGTTGTGATAAGGGACCGTCTGAAATGTCCACACGTTGTTCTAAAACATGCTAATACTGTGGCGGGTGTGGTAAGGGACTGTCTGTAAAGTACAAACGTTGTGCTAAAACATGCTAATACTGTGGTAGGTGTAAGAGATAAGTGATTAGTGGTCCACACATTGAACACGTTGAAAAAGTTTCTCCCAATAGCAAAGTTAAAGGTTAAAAAGGGGCAATATAAGTGAAGACCATTTACCATTTTTCTTTTTATAAGATTGTAAACATATCAGTATTACTTAGGAATTATTGGAGGCAATTTGCATGATTCTTATTTTGAACTGACAATTACTTTTTTCTCAGGAACAGACAGACACCACGATGTTCGCCAAAGACAGAGGTACCGAAACCCTAAAGGGCAAAATCAGAGTCCAACTCTAAACATTTGTCCACCTTCTCAAACTTACCCCCCTGGCACGAGTGCACAAGGATCATTTGGTGGTAAACCGTCGACAGCAAACCCGGCACCTAACGAACTGAGACTGGTTCTGCTGGGCAAAACAGGTGCAGGGAAAAGTGCTACAGGAAACACCATCTTGGGAGATGGGCAACGTTTTGATGCTCAATTGAGCATGAGCTCAGTGACAAAAGAGTGCAAGCGAGAATATGGAAAACTGGGAAGACGAAACCTTGCACTTATAGACACTCCCGGCCTGTTTGACACAGATCTAACACAGGAGGAAGTACAACAGGAACTAGTACATTGTCTGACTTTGTGTTCACCCGGTCCTCATGCGTTCCTGCTGGTTATACCAATAGAGCGCTATACGGAGGAGCAGCAACGCACGGTGGACATGATTCTGGAGATGTTTACTGAGGAAATCACCCATCACACCATCATTATATTCTCACATGCTGATAGACTTGGATCGACCTCCATTGAGGACTTCCTATCAAAACAAAACAGAAAGATCCAAGATCTCGTGGAAAGATTTGGGAGGCGTTTCGTGGCCTTTAACAACAAAGACCCTTCAAACCGAGGTCAGGTCACACAACTCCTGGAGAAGGTGGATGAGTTGCTGGTGCATAACAAGAACCGACTCTTCACCAATCCGATTTCACAGGTTGTGTTGGAAGCCCAGAGGATAATAGAGGAGAATAGTGAAGTTTTCATGGCTGCAAGAAGGAGGGAAAACTATTTAACGATACAAGAAGGTAAGGGACCATCTGAAATGTCTACACATTGTGCTGAAACCTGCTAATACTGTGGCAGGTGTTGTAAGGGACCGTCCGAAATGTCCACACATTGTGCTAAAACCTGCTAATACTGTGGCGGGTATGGTAAGGGACTGTCTGAAATGTCCACACGTTGTGCTAAAACATGCTAATACTGTGGCGGGTGTGGTAAGGGACCGTCTGAAATGTCCACACATTGTGCTAAAACATGCTAATACTGTGGCAGGTGTGGTAAGGGACCATCTGAAAAGTCCACATATTATGCTAAAACGTGCTAATACTGTGGCAGGTGTGGTAAGGGACCGTCTGAAAAGTCCACATATTATGCTAAAACATGTTATAACTGTGACAGGTGTGGTAAGGGACCATCTGAAATTACTACACATTGTGCTAAAACGTGCTAATACTGTGGCGGGTGTGGTAAGGGACTGTCCGAAATGTCCACACGTTGTGCTAAAACGTGCTAATACTGTGGCGGTTGTGGTAAGGGACTGTCTGAAATGTCCACACGTTGTTCTAAAACATGCTAATACTGTGGCGGGTGTGGTAAGGGACCGTCTGAAATGTCCACACATTGTGCTAAAACCTGCTAATACTGTGGCGGTTGTGATAAGGGACCGTCTGAAATGTCCACACGTTGTTCTAAAACATGCTAATACTGTGGCGGGTGTGGTAAGGGACTGTCTGTAAAGTACAAACGTTGTGCTAAAACATGCTAATACTGTGGCAGGTGTAAGAGATAAGTGATTAGTGGTCCACACATTGAACACGTTGAAAAAGTTTCTCCCAATAGCAAAGTTAAAGGTTAAAAAGGGGCAATATAAGTGAAGACCATTTACCATTTTTCTTTTTATAAGATTGTAAACATATCAGTATTACTTAGGAATTATTGGAGGCAATTTGCATGATTCTTATTTTGAACTGACAATTACTTTTTCTCAGGAACAGACAGACACCACGATGTTCGCCAAAGACAGAGGCACCGAAACCCTAAAGGGCAAAATCAGAGTCCAACTCTAAACATTTGTCCACCTTCTCAAACTTACCCCCCTGGCACGAGTGCACAAGGATCATTTGGTGGTAAACCGTCGACAGCAAACCCGGCACCTAACGAACTGAGACTGGTTCTGCTGGGCAAAACAGGTGCAGGGAAAAGTGCTACAGGAAACACCATCTTGGGAGATGGGCAACGTTTTGATGCTCAATTGAGCATGAGCTCAGTGACAAAAGTGTGCAAGCGAGAATATGGACAACTGGGAAGACGAAACCTTGCACTTATAGACACTCCCGGCCTGTTTGACACAGATCTAACACAGGAGGAAGTACAACAGGAACTAGTACATTGTCTGACTTTGTGTTCACCCGGTCCTCATGCGTTCCTGCTGGTTATACCAATAGAGCGCTATACGGAGGAGCAGCAACGCACGGTGGACATGATTCTGGAGATGTTTACTGAGGAAATCACCCATCACACCATCATTATATTCTCACATGCTGATAGACTTGGATCGACCTCCATTGAGGACTTCCTATCAAAACAAAACAGAAAGATCCAAGATCTCGTGGAAAGATTTGGGAGGCGTTTCGTGGCCTTTAACAACAAAGACCCTTCAAACCGAGGTCAGGTCACACAACTCCTGGAGAAGGTGGATGAGTTGCTGGTGTAGAACGGGAACCGACTCTTCACCAATCCGATGTTACAGGCTGTGCTGAAGGCCCAGAGGATAATAGAGGAGAATAGAGAAGTTTTCATGGCTGCAAGAAGGAGGGAAAACAATTTACCGATACAAGAAGGAGGAGTAGGAGAGGCTGAGATGAGAATAGATCACGATTCATATTACTACAAAATATTGATTGTGCTTACCATCTTTTTGTTGGGGCTTGGAGGTGGATTAGTGGCCTCATATGTGTCCAAACTGGCGGTAGATTTTCTATTGAAATTGCTGAGCACAGGAGCTGCACAGGCGACATTTGCAGCCGCCATGCATGCTGCATCAGTAAAGCTGGCAATGTTTACCCGCTGCACTATTCAGTAACCATGTTTGGTTACCTCAAGATGTATTTAGTGACCATGTTTAGAGATCCAAGCAGCAGATTCTCCAATTGGTTTTGAAAACATTCATTTATTGGATCGAAACATTCTTCAATAAAGAGCATTAAACCAAACCAACCAGCTCTGAGATGAATCACAACATTAAAAAAAGAACAATCTGTTCTGTCCTGTGAATCATTAAATGTGTGTGAATCTAGAAATAACAATATTTTCAATTATTTTCTGATTTTTAATTGTGTTACATACACTGAGCAAATTAAGAAAATAATGATTGTTAGAGACTTGCAGATCTCTGTGTTTAATCTTCTCATGTTTGACCTTACAATAATATATAATGCATTTACTGCTAATTATATTTGTATCATTATTGTAAAAATAATTACAGTAACGTGCACATAATGCAATGTGGTGTGTTTTAAAAATATGGCAAATATTATTCATTAAAATCAATTGTATTCATCTTTTAAAATCAATAAAATGTTTTTTGTAAGAACTTCGGGTCATTTCTGTCTTTTTCATTTTTGTTTTTTTCAATAATTTTGTGTTAATGCCAATATTTATAATACATTTATAATACATTTATAATACATTTATAATACATCTATGACACACCGTGTACACACAATAGTTACACTCAGGACCTTCAGGACAAAAATTTCCCATTTAAACTATAATATTTGAACCCAGTGCCATTAAAGCATAAAATGATGAATTATGTAATATTCTCCTTTCATTCTGGGGTCCTGTCTTCAAAATTTAAATGTTTAATATTTTCCACCAGATGGCGCCATTTTTCTCATGTTTAGCCTGTGGAGCAAATACAAGCTTTTCCCCTATTCACTGTTTACTGTATTATAGAGACCTGCAGGACAACTGAATACTTGATGACGTGTGTGTGTGTGTGTGTGTGTGTGTGTGTGTGTGTTGGTATGGATGTCAGAGTGTGTTTTGTATGTGTGTGTGTGTGTGTGTGTGTGTGTGTGTGTGTTGGCATGGATGTCATGTATGTGTGTGTTGCCATGGATGTCAGAGTGTGTTTTGTATGTGTGTGTGTGTGTGTGTGTGTTGCCATGGATGTCAGAGTGTGTTTTGTATGTGTGTGTGTGTGTTGCCATGGATGTCAGAGTGTGTTTTGTATGTGTGTGTGTGTGTGTGTGTGTGTGTGTAAAAAACAACAACAGTGGCATTATATAAACAAACTGGCATTTAAAGGGTTAAAATCCTGAAATGAATGAATATTTGGTAGTCATCATCAGGATAGTGAAGTCAGTGAAAGTGGAAAATAATATAAATATATAATATTATTATGGCAGTTTTTTGATGTGGACATTTTTGTCCTCTAAAAGTCCTGAGTGTGCGTTTATTTTTAAAATCTGACACTGAATAGAAAATAATAATGCATCACAATCAATGTTGTTGTTAATCATTGACATACCCCACACTGTGATAATCCAAAAATAAATAATAATTATAATAAAAATAAATCCCCTTAGCATTTTTAGTGTTTTCTTTTTTCATAAAAAAACAACAGTGACATTATGTATACACGCTGGCATTGAAAGGGTTAAAACTCTGAAAAGAAATGAATATTTGTTAGTTATGATCAGGACTGACCGCTGTGGCGCTGTCGCAGAATGCCGAATAAGGAAAAGCGGAACCGGAAGTAAACACGCGCTGTTGCAGTTTCATTCTGAAGATCTTTAAATGAGGAAGATGGGAGATTTAAAATCAATAAACTGCGTTAAACTCATTATCATCGCTTTATTTTACACATGTGAGTATAAATGTTATCGCTTCATGTTTAAATGTGTCTGTGGTCACGAGTGGATGAATATTATTCACTCGTTCTGGCCTGAGGCAGAAATATTTCTATTTACTTTTGTTATGCGTTTAAATTTATTTTACACCAAGAACAACAATTGAATATAAGTTATCTAGATATAATATTAATAATCTGTAGAATCAGTGACAGTGCGAGTAATTATGATTTTTCCACCCTAAAATGCTCTAACAAAGAACTTATTGTTATATAGTACCGGGTGTTCGTTATATCTGGTATTTGAGTACCGTGTAAATACTGTATTACACGAATGTGGTAATAATCCAGCACTGTTTATTTATTTATAAAAGTTCTGTAGTATTACGATCTTATTCATCACTGTACCATAGTATCACCACAGTACTTATATATATATATATATATATATATATATATATATATATATATATATATATATATAATACGATTTAACCTATTTTTCAATATTAAATGCCAGCTGTATCATATAAGAAGCAAAAGTCCTATTGGCTTTAATATTATTTTCCACTTTCCATTGGTTAATTATTTACCCAACATCAGTCCTGATCATAACTACCAAATATTCATTCATTTTCATGATTTTAACCATTTAAATGTCAGTTTGTTTATATAATGACATGATATTATATTCATGAAAATACAAAATACAACAAATTAATTAAATTCCATATATTAAATGCTAAGGGGAATGTTTTTTAATTATCACAGTCTGGGATATGTCAATGATTAACAACAACAACATTGATTTTGATGTGTTTTATTTTTTGTGCAGTGACAGATTTAAAAACACTCAGGACAAAAAATGTCCACGTCATAAAACTGCTATAAAAATATTATATTAATATTATTTCTTAGTCTTAGATATTTTTAACCAACATCAGTTCTGATCATAATTCAGGATTTTAATTCTTTAAATGCCAGTTTGTTTACATAATGCCTCACTGTTGTTTTTTACACACACACACACACACACACACACACACATAAACACACTCTGACATCCATACCAACACACACACATACAATTTTATCTGCAAAATATTTTTATATATTAATATTATTTTCCACGTTTTTAACCAACATCAGTCCTGATGATATCTACCAACTATTCATTCATTTTCAGCATTTTAACGCTTTAAATGCCAGTTTGTATTTATAATGTCACTGTTGTTTTACACACACACACACAATTTTCTCTATACACACATACATAACACACTGTGACATCCATACTAACACACACACACACACACACACACACACACACACACACACTTTATTCAGTTGTCCTGCAGGTCTCTATAATACAGTAAACAGTGAATAGGGGAAAAGCTTGTATTTACTCCACAGGATAAACATGAGGAAAATGGCGCCATCTGGTGGAAAATATGAAAATGTAAATTTTGAAGTCAGGGCTCCAGAATGAAAGCAGAATATCATATAATTCATGATGTGATGCTTTAATGGCACTGGGATCAAATATTGCAGTTTTAATGGGGACATTTTTGTCCTGAAGGTCCTGAGTGTGACTATTGTGTGTACACAGTGTGTTATAGATGTGTTATAGATGTGTTATAGGTGTGTTATAGATGTGTTATAGGAACTGAGGTTGAAATATAAAAATACACACCTTTGGCAAAAAATGACCGAAAAAAACAAAAATGTCCCAAAGGTCATACAAGGGTTCAGTAAAATGTACCTCTGAAAGGTGTTAACCTGTGATTTGTTTACTTGTGTAAGGTAATGTATGTTTTCTGAAAGTCCAGCTGAGATGTAAATGTTCAGGTGTATATTGTGTGATGATTGTGTGACGATTGTGTGTTGCAGGTGTGAGCTGCAGTTCAGTGGAACAGAAGATCTATGTTGAGCTGAACGATACGGTTCCGTGTGTTCGACTGATGAACGCCACACATCAGATCGGATGCCAGTGTGAGTATCAATGCTGATAAACGGCTTTATTACCGTCTGTGTGACTGGACAGTCAGAGCTGTAAAACATACAGAGAATTATAAATAATAAAAGTATGCTCGATGAGTGCTTTGAACTACTCAGAGTGTCTGTGTGTCTGAGTGTGTGAGTGTCTGAGTGTGTGTGAGTGTCTGAGTGTCTGAGTGTGTGTGTGTCTGAGTGTGTGTGTGTCTGAGTGTGTGAGTGTCTGAGAGTGTGTGAGTGTCTGAGAGTGTGTGTGTCTGAGAGTGTCTGAGTGTCTGAGTGTGTGTGAGTGTCTGAGTGTGTGTGAGTGTGTGAGTGTCTGAGAGTGTGTGAGTGTCTGAGAGTGTGTGTGTCTGAGAGTGTCTGAGTGTCTGAGTGTGTGTGAGTGTCTGAGTGTGTGTGTGTGTCTGAGTGTGTGTGTGTGTCTGAGAGTGTGAGTGTCTGAGAGTGTCTGAGTGTGTGTGTGTCTGAGTGTGTGAGTGTGTGTCTGAGTGTCTGTGAGTGAGTGGGTGTGTGTCTGAGTGTCTGTGTGTGTGTTTGAGTGTGTGTGTGTGTGTGTGTTTGAGTGTGTGTGTCTGAGTGAGTGGTGTGTGTGTTTGAGTGTCTGTGTGTGTGTGTGTGTGTGTGTGTGTGTGTGTGTGTGTGTGTGTGTGTGTTTGAGTGTGTGTGTTTGAGTGTCTGTGGGTGTGTGTGTTTGAGTGTGTGTGTGTGTGTGTTTGTGTGTGTGTGTGTGTTTGTGTGTGTGTTTGTGTGTGTGTGTTTGAGTGTGTGTGTTTGAGTGTGTGTGTTTGAGTGTGTGTGTTTGAGTGTCTGTGGGTGTGTGTGTTTGAGTGTGTGTGTGTTTGAGTGTGTGTGTTTGAGTGTGTGTGTGTGTGTGTCTGAGTGTCTGTGAGTGGGTGTGTATTCAATTTAAAAATGTGATTAATTACATTTTACACTGAAAATGATTTAATTGGCTGTTTTAAATAAATCTCATTAAATATTAACGGGACCGCGATTTCATTTCAGTTCTTGCCGTGTGAGCTCCTCGGTACAGTCACTAAAATACTGTAAATAACTCTTCGTCTCTCTCAGCGTCTATATCAGGAGACACCGGTGTCCTCCACGTGTTGGAGACAGAATCAGACCTGGACTGGATCCTCAGCACTGGATCACATCCTCCTTACATGGTCGTCATGGAGACGGCCTTCTTCAACAGGTACTGTGACGTCAGTTTCTCAGTCTGTCTGTCTCTCTTTCGGTGCGTCTGATGCGTGACGTGTTTCTGTAGATCGGTGATGTTGAGGATGAAGAACTCGTCCAGGGTCGCTGGAGTCGCTGTTATTGTGTCAAACACGGGTCCTGCTGATGGATTCTCGCCCCACACCACCTGCCCCAACCAGAACACAGGTGTGTGTGTGTGTGTGTGTGTGAGAGAGAGAGAGAGAGAGAGAGAGAGAGAGAGAGAGAGTGAGTGTGAGTGAGTGTGTGTGTGCGCATGTGTGTCTGTCTCTGTGAGTGTGTGTCTGTGTGAGTGTCTGTGTCTGCATGAGTGTGTGTGCGTATGTGCATGAGTGTGTGCGCGCATGTGTGTGTGTGTGTGTGTTGTTTTTAACAGTCAGTAGCCCAGATGTGATTGTTTTGCTATAGAGGTGGGGTGTATATTTGATCACAGTTCAGAGTCTTTTCTCATTAAATGGCTTAAATAGCAACATCTAATGTGTGTGTGTGTGTGTGTGTGTGTGTGTGTGTGTGTGTGTGTGTGTGTGTGTGTGTGTGTGCTTTTCTCATCTGTCAGGTGTGTATTCTGCAAGTTACGGCCCTGAACTAGCCAACTGTAACGCCACCGTATGGAACCCGCTCGGAAACGGACTGTCCTACGAAGACTTTGCTTTCCCTGTGTTTGCTCTGAACGACGAGAATCAAACTCAGGTTATCCGACAGGTGTGTGTGTGTGTGTGTGTGTCCCTTATATGTGCAGGTCTTTTCCTACATTACACTTAAAAATGTCTGAATGTCATTGCGTTAGATCAGTCGTTTTAAGTGAAGAACTACTTTCTGGGGCTGTAAATTGTCTTTGAACTGTCATATTTGTGTGTGTGTGTGTGTGTGTTTAGTGTTATGAGCTTCATAACAAGCGTGTGAACGGCAGCGTTCCTGAGTACCCTCTGTGTGCGATGCAGCTCTTCTCTCACATGCACGGCGTGACCGACACAGTGACGTGTATGAGACGCACAGACCTGCAGAACAGATTCAGCATCAACCCAGGTACACGCACGACGAAATCAGACCTCCTCGAGCCATTTCCTGGGGTCTTTAAATCTCCAAACCAACGTTTGCACCTGTTGAAACAGGACATCACAAAAGACAGGTGTAAAAGAGTCCAATATGTTTCGGAACATGTGTGAGCACATGAGGCTTGTAGTGTAAGCGCGTATCCGTCCACTGACCTGTCAATCAACTGAGGTTCTGGTTCCGGAATTTTTTCAGAACGGCCAATTCCCAATGTGCTGTAAGTCCTCGTGGTGGCGTAGTGACTCACCTCAATCCGGGTGGTGGAGGACGAATCCCAGTTGCCTCCACATCTGAGACTGTCAATCCGCGCATCTTATCACGCGGCTTGTTGAGTGCGTTGCCACGGAGACGTAGCGCGGGTGGAGGCTTCACGCTATTCTCCGCGGCATCCACGCACAACTTGCCACACGCCCCACCGAGAGCGAGAACCACATTATAGCGACCACGAGGAGGTTACCCCATATGACTCTACCCTCCCTAGCAACCGGGCCAATTTGGTTGCTAAGGAGACCTGACTGGAGTCACTCTGCACACGTACGATGTCACATTTTTCCAAACCAAACGTCATGAGTCAAACAGTTCCAGTATTTGTCTAAAAATGGAACCGGTTCTGAATAAGCACCATTTTTCTGCGATGTCACGCGTATAGAATAAATGCAGGCTATGATCGCCTGTGGTGCTTCAGTTAGTTCAGGAGAATTAAAGGCCAGCTTCTTCCATTGTATAAATTAGCCTTAAAGGGATAGTACACCTAAAAATGAAAAGTCTCGTTTACTCGCACTTTATGCCATCCTTGATCTTTCTTCTGCAGAACACAAATGAAGATTTTTAGGAGATTATTTCAGCTCTGTAGGTCCATACAATGCAAGTGAATGGTGACTAGAACTTTGAAGCTCCAAAAAGCACATAAAGGCAGCATAAAAAGTAATCCATAAGACTCCAGTGGTTTAATCCGTGTCTTCAGAAGTGATATGATATGGTGTGGGTGAGAAACGGATCACTATTTATGTCCTTTTTTACTATAAATTCTCCTCTGTGCCCAGTAGGTGTCAATACGCAAGAAGAAAGTGAAAGTGGAGATTTATAGTTAAAAATTACTTGCATATAGATTTGTATTCTTTCTCACCCACACTATCATATCACTTCTGAAGACACGTATTAAACCACTGGAGTCTAATGGATTACGTTTATGCTGCTTTATGTGCTTTTTGGCGCTTCAAAGTTCTGTTCAACATTCACTTGCATTGTATGGACCTACAGAGCTGAAATGTTCTTCTAAAAATCTTCCTTTGTGTTCTGCAGAAGAAAGAAAGTCACATCTGGGATATCATGAGGGCGAGTCAATGATGAGAGAATTTTCATTTTTGGGTGTACTGTCCCTTTAAGAAACTTGAGAAGTGTCCACTAATTGACACGTACTTTTCATCTCTACATCCTCCCAGAGGTTCTGTGTGACCCCTTGAATGATTTTAACGTCTGGGCGTCCACACGGCCCCTCAACAACAGTGCAAAGGGACACGTGGAGAAAGAGAGCGTCGTCATCGCCGCAACGAGGGTGAGCAAAAGACACGTGTTACCCATGCACCTGTCCATAATTATATTTGACATAATATTATAATGTGTGTACATCTTTAACCGGTTAGGGTCTTGACTTGTTGTTTGATTCTCTCTCCATCTGTCGTAGCTCGACGGCCGCTCATTTTTCTGGGAGAAGGCTCCAGCGGCCGAGGGAACCGTGTCTGGAATCGTCACTCTGTTGGCTGCGGTCCAAGCACTTCATCCTGTTACTCAGGAAGCTCCGCCCCCTCGCAATATTTTCTTCACCTTCTTTCAAGGGGTCAGTGAGTCACATCATCATCATTATTAACTCACATCAGTGCGTTTGTGTCTGATCGCCGAATGTGTCTGTCACAGGAAGCGTTCGATTACATCGGCAGCTCAAAGATGGTCTACGACATGCAGAAACAGGAGTTTGTTATCGACATGAATAATGTACACTCCATGCTGGAAATTGGACAGGTGGGTGACCAAAACGCTAGTGAGCTGCCTACCTAGACTGCATTTTAAGACGTAATAACGATTACGCTGCCTGATAAGATGTTGGCCGTATTACAAGCAGCGTTGCATGTGATCTTCACACTCGCAGGGACTTACAGGCTATTTCACGTTTGTTTGTAGGTTGGACTGCACAGTGGGCGTGAACTGTGGCTGCACTCTGACCCCGTATCCCGTAGCAACCAAAGCATTGGAGAAGTAGTAAGTGAAGAAGAAAGAGCATTTGTTTATTTTTATTTTTGACCATAATCTCACCCACACTGTTTGTTTGTCTCTCTCTCTCTCTTTCTCTCTCTTTTTCTCTCTCTCTCTCTCTCTCTTTCTGTCTTTATCTCTCTCTCTCTCACTCTCTCTCTCAGGTCAAGGCTCTGGTGAAAAACATGAGGTCTGTGGCTGCTAGTTTGAACCTCTCATTGGACGAGCCATTTGTCAGTCAGCCATTACCGCCCTCGTCCTTCCAGCGTTTTCTGAGGGCGAGACAGATCCCCGGCGTTGTGCTGGCAGACCACAAATCGGCCTTCAACAACAGGTCTGATCACAACTAATCAATGATTGGGTTCCTTGATGTTCCAAAGGAGTTGAGCCAGATCATGATTAATAACTCCTGCTTTCCAAAAAATAGGGATGCACTGATACCGATACTTTTTCTCTTCCGATTGCAATATCTGAAATCTCCGTATCAGCCAATACCAATCCCGATCCGATATCAGTATTGGGCCGGTTGCTAGGGAGGGTAGAGTCACATGGGGTAACCTTCTCGTGGTGGTGATTAGTGGTTCTCTCAATGGGGTGTGTGGTGAGTTGTGTGTGGATCGTGGAGAGTAGCAGAGCCTCCACATGCTGTAAGTCTCCTTAGCAACCAAATTGGCCCGGTTGCTAGGGAGGGTAGAGTCACATGGGGTAACCTCCTCGTGATGGTGATTAGTAGTTCTCTCAATGGGGCGTGTGGTGAGTTGTGTGTGGATCGTGGAGAGTAGCATGAGTCTCCACATGCTGTGAGTCTCCTTAGCAACCAAATTGGCCCGGTTGCTAGGGAGGGTAGAGTCTCGTGGGGTAACCTCCTCGTGGTGGTGATTAGTGGTTCTCTCAATGGGGCGTGTGGTGAGTTGTGTGTGGATCGTGGAGAGTAGCAGAGCCTCCACATGCTGTGAGTCTCCTTAGCAACCAAATTGGCCCGGATCAGATCAGCGCAGAGATGTGCATTTATACTGGACCAATCTCGAGCGCTCAGCCGCGCAGATCATCATAAACAGAGCTGCGAGTAGCACGGGCTGAGTCGCCGATTCGGCACTGATTATTTGTTTAAAACCTCCTATGAAAGCCCATAAAGTGTCGATTAAACCAGTTTAAAATTTTATTAAACGGCCCGACATTCTAAACCGCATTGAAAAGGAATAAATGAGCACAATGAACTGACAGAAATTGTAAGGATGCAATCCACACATCACAGATATTTAAAATATATATATATATATATATATATATATATATATACCATGAACTTATATCAATATAGTAGCCAGAGAATACAGTTTAATTTCAGAATGAGTTTTTCTTATGAAAAATGCCATCATCTGTTTTATGGTTACGGCTAATCAAGTGTTTACATTTGGTTGCTATGACCTCATTGCAAATGCACCGCTGTAACTATGGATACAATGGAACTTCTGTTCTAAAGCTGATTGTAGAAAAAGACTTTGTTTGTCTTCAGATGACTATTTTAATCGTCAAGATCCTGATAAAAAGAAAGAAACCCTGAAAGAAAACAAATTTTCTTTCTGTTGGACCGGTGCGACCATTTGTGGAATTGAACACCGGTGCTACCGCTCTTAAATGTTAGTCTGGAGCCACGTAAATAAATAGGAAATTAATCATAATTTGCTGTGGCATTGAAACAATTCATTTGCAAGAACAAATCTAAAAATAAGAAAAGATCAAATCAAATTAAAACAATTAGAGACAAACTTTGATGTTTGCTTGATAAAGTCTTGTTTGAATATTCTAAATAATTTAAATATTTGAACATTCCGTCAATGTAAGTCTATGGGCTTTTAAAAGTTTCGATCGCTCGCTGTGCGAAAACCGTAATTCCGATCCGTTAGAAAAGTCATCGCAACCCGAGTCAGAACAGTCTGAAGCTAGTCTGTGCTACAGGTCGACCGATAGTGGATTTTGCCGATAACTAAGGTGGTGGACGGGCTCATAACCGATATATCGGCCGACTAGTTTTTCAAAATTGATTTATAGAATGTAAAAAAAAAAATCCTATTCTATCCCTACTATGACGGGACTCTATGAAAGAGTCCTAAATGAATAAAATCCCAGATGCAGTTCATTTTTCAACCATAATCCCCAAAATAACCAGAACATTTTGGTTTGATTTGGTGCATAACGTGGGACTTTTTAAGTATAAACAAGCCCGAAACACACCAGGGACTCTTATTTTGAAATTACAAAATGGTGAAAAACTACCAGCAACTATCGCCATCGATTTTTGCCTATAACAATAGTTCCAAAAAGCAACTATCGGCACAGATTAATCTGTAAAACCGATATATCGGTCCACCTCTAGTCTCATAGTCCTCATTTTGATCTTGGTTTAGGGACTTGGTAAAAACCCTAAACAAAGTCTGTAGGATTACATCTGTGGACTGCTGTAAACCTGTGCACACAGCCAGCCAATCAGATTGCAGCTTGCTGTTTTGAGGAGGATCTTGCCATTTCTGTGTGCGTTAGATGGTCTATGGGATGGCGTGTCATCTGAGGCCAAGTCTGATTTAACGGATTATATTTTTCCACATGTACCTGAAACAGGTACTACGAGAGTTTGTACGACACCGCAGCAAACCTGAATGTGACGTACCCGCCAAACCTGAGTCCAGACAAACAGCTTGTATACGAGACCGACGCAGCCAAGGTACCGTAGCAACCATTTTAACTTGGTAATATTACGTCTGCTTTCTCATTTGCGCACATGTTTTTTAATCATTTTCTCGTTCTCTCTCTCAGTCTCTAGCTGAAGTGGCCACGCTAGTCGCTCGATCGCTTTACATGCAGGCAGGAGGCGAGGAGAGCGCACTCAACAACATCACCGCTGACCCTAAGATTGTGAGTCACATGACCACACACTGAAGTGTCACATGGTTACATGCGACTCACTGTCTCTGTCTTCTCTGTCAGGTCGCTCAGTTGCTGTATGGTTTTCTCGTTGAGAAGAACAACAGTTGGTTCAGATCGTTGTTGCCTCCAGAAGTGACAAAAAAACGAGATAATGCCATGTTAGGTGAGATTACACCCTGTTCCACGGAAACCGGGCCATGTTTCCAAAGACCGGACAGCCTTGTTCACGTCTGCTAGTTTTGAGAACATCCACTCATGTCTGACTCTGCCCCCCGTGTGCTCTCCAGGTGCTGGTCCTCCTCAGTTCTACATCGGTCTGGGCCCACGGATCCACGGTCCAGTCCACAGCGTGACGCGGTTCGTGCAGTATATAATGGCTAACCTGACGGGAACTGTAACCAACCTCACAGAGACTCAGTGCCAGAATCCCAGCGACATCAATACTGAGAGCAAAGATGTGAGTACAACTTGTGTACAAGTGCCCTAGAAAATGTCAAGAGAATAAAAGTACCGATTATTGATGAGTTTGGATATTTTGAGTACCGCATATCAGCATTGGTCCAATAACTGTGCCACAGATTAACAGAAGTGTTAGTGCCATCTTGTGATAGATCCATAATCTAACATCAGCCAAATCAATGGATTAAAAAAAAAAACAACCTTTGAATTTGTTTAATTTATTTCTGTCTGTAACGTTCAAACCTTTTTATATATATATATATATATATATATATATATATGAGTATATAGATATAGTGTATAGAGTATCATATGGGGTAACCAAATTGGCCCGGTTGCTAGGGAGGGTAGAGTCACATGGGGTAACCAAATTGGCCCGGTTGCTAGGGAGGGTAGAGTCACATGGGGTAACCAAATTGGCCCGGTTGCTAGGGAGGGTAGAATCACATGGGGTAACCAAATTGTCCCGGTTGCTAGGGAGGGTAGAGTCACATGGGGTAACCAAATTGGCCCGGTTGCTAGGGAGTGTAGAGTCACATCGGGTAACCAAATGGGCCCGGTTGCTAGGGAGGGTAGAGTCACATGGGGTAACCAAATTGGCCCGGTTGCTAGGGAGGGTAGAGTCACATGGGGTAACCAAATTGGCCCGGTTGCTAGGGAGGGTAGAGTCACATCGGGTAACCAAATTGGCCCGGTTGCTAGGGAGGGTAGAGTCACATGGGGTAACCAAATTGGCCCGGTTGCTAGGGAGGGTAGAGTCACATGGGGTAACCAAATTGGCCCGGTTGCTAGGGAGGGTAGAGTCACATGGGGTAACCAAATTGGCCTGGTTGCGAGGGAGGGTAGAGTCACATGGGGTAACCAAATTGGCCCGGTTGCTAGGGAGGGTAGAGTCACATGGGGTAACCAAATTGGCCTGGTTGCGAGGGAGGGTAGAGTCACATGGGGTAACCAAATTGGCCCGGTTGCTAGGGAGGGTAGAGTCACATGGGGTAACCAAATTGGCCCGGTTGCTAGGGAGGGTAGAGTCACATGGGGTAAACAAATTGGCCTGGTTGCGAGGGAGGGTAGAGTCACATGGGGTAACCAAATTGGCCCGGTTGCTAGGGAGGGTAGAGTCACATGGGGTAACCAAATTGGCCCGGTTGCTAGGGAGGGTAGAGTCACATGGGGTAATCTCCTCGTGGTGGTGATTAGTGGTTCTCTCAATGGGGCGTGTGGTGAGTTGTGTGTGGATCGTGGAGAGTAGCATGAGTCTCCACATGCTGTGAGTCTCCGCGGTGTCATGCACAATGAGTCACGTGATCAGATGCGCCGATTGACGGTCTCAGACACGGACGACAACTGAGACTCGTCCTCCACCACACGAGTAACCGGGCCACCACGAGGAACTACTAAGTAGTTATATATTAAGCATCCCAAGTTAAAGCTCCAGCCTCCAGATCTTAAAAATAAATATTGCTAATATTTTGACAAGTGGTTCTCTTCTAAACTCTAGTGAGCTCTCAAGCTAGACGACATTGTTGCAGTCTGATGAAGGCTGTCCCAAACTATAGGCAGCAAAATGATGCACCTTATTTTGGGCAAACAGTCCATGGATGTTAATTTGGCAATGCCATAATGCATTGAAAATGTCCATACAGTATTTGTGACCCAGTCGAGCGGAATATCGCTCATGATAACTATATTTTATTGGTTTTCCTATATTTCCTGCTCTAATATCGGATTTGTTTTTTCTCTCTCAGTTGTTCGCATACTTCTGGGTTTCGGGCTCCGTCTCTGTGAACAGCACCGGTGACCCGTTCTGTGTGCGGGCATCTGTACGTCTGTCTAAAGCTATCTCGCCAGCGTTTGAGCTGCTGGAATACGGATCCAGAGATTATTCCACATGGACGGAGTCTCGCTGGAAGAGCATCCGAGCGCGGATCTTTCTCGTGGCCAGCCGAGAACTCGAGGTAACTCAGGGAAAAAGCACCAGAATGTATTTTTATTTATTTTTTATTATAAATGTTATTTCCGAGATAATAACTGGCCGTCATGTTAAAAACGTCACCTTTTGAAATTATTAATTTTTTTTGTCTCTTTGTCTCTAATAGATGTTAACACTCGGGGTGGGCGTGGCTGTGCTGCTCTTGTCTCTATTGGTGACGTACTTTATCAGTTCAAAGGCGGAGCTTTTGTTTAGCTCCGCCCGCGATACGCCCACGACCACCTACTGAACGCAACCAGAGACTGCGAGCATCCAATTAAAACCCATCAAAACACAAACACTCACAGATCTGAAGCACAGATGCACTCTTGAATCAATTATTAACTTATTCAATCCTCACAGATCAAACAGAACTTGGTCTCCTGGATAGTTGTTCATATTTGTTTTTCCTCATCGTTTTAATAATTCCAGATTTTGTTTTTCTATGACGTGGGTGTGGCACAAAACTAAAAAGCTGATTTTAACTGAATGTGATTAATATTAATGAGCGATTGAATGTTGACATGTGTTGAGTGTCTGATTATGTGTGTGTGTGTAAACAGTGAGTGTGCAATAGTTTAAAGCTGATTATGTTGTCGATCTTTTTGTTTGTGAATGTAACACTGTCTGTTCTTTCGGACGTTTACGACCACGACTACACTAGAAAACTCCAAACACAGCTCATAACGTTCCAGTCAAGAGAGGCGGAGTTTAAAAAAAACCAAATGATTAATGATATACAGCGTTTGCTTCTTGACTGGAGTTGGAGCTGTTTGATCAATGATGTCATTATTATTCTTGAAGAACTTGATGTCTTGAGAACTGAATAAACATCTTTTCCAGAGTTTTGATTTCTTTCGTTTACGGCAAGACGCTTTGGCATTCAAAGAAATAATATTTTACGAAATGTTTTTAAGACCACTTTGGTTTATTCGCATTAATATCATGACAATTAAGCACATCAAATGCCATTTAATAGAGTATAATCATCCGTGCACATGGATTTTTTAAAATATTATTAAAGGTACAACAAACACAAACATGATGTACTGTATACTTGCAATTGTACAATACAAATGCACTTTATCATCTAAATAATTTCTAATAATATATATATAGTTTCTGCTAGAATAATGAAATTGTTTTGCAATGCAAAAGAAACTCTTAATGGTCTCAAAAATAATACATTCAAAATATTTTAGCCTATTTGTACAATTCAGGCATTTTAAATGAATAAAATCACATCAAATTGAATTGTGTAATATTTAACCGAATTAAATACAAAATTTTAATGTTTTATTTCATTAAAGGTTACTCAATTCAATATTATGGAATTTTGTGATGAAATTAAAATGCGTAAATCTTACTATTATTATTAAGTGTAGGCAAAATAATAATTGTCTTTTTCTTACATATTACTATTCTTATAGCGATTATGTTTAAATAATATAGTGCCCACTTATTTCAGAGCTTTAACCCTTAATGGTGCGTTCACATACAACGCGAATCGAGCGTTTCAAAGTCAATGCAAAGACGAGAATGGCGCGAAGCGAAAACGAGAAATTCGCATGACGCGTTGTCGCGAAAGCCTATCAGCATTGAGATTGTCCGGAAGTATTTTGTATTAATATTGTTGTTGTTTTTTTATATATACTGTTTTTGTTGCAATTATTATTATTATCATTTTCTATTTAATTATTGTGTGATTTTGATACCAAATAAAAAAATTTATAAAATAAAAAAAAGAGAGATCGTCACTGACGTACTGACGTAGTTGCAGAAGAAATCTGTAAAAATGGATGAAAACATTGTTGTAGTGTGTGTGCGTGTGCACCCGGAATTGTACGACACATCATCAAAGTATCTGTGATATCGGCCATGGTTGATGGCGGAAATATAAATTGTAGTAGAAGCCCCGCCTCCTGACCTTTACCGGAAGAGAAGGGGGAATATTCGC
This sequence comes from Xyrauchen texanus, assembly GCF_025860055.1. Taxonomy (NCBI): domain Eukaryota; kingdom Metazoa; phylum Chordata; class Actinopteri; order Cypriniformes; family Catostomidae; genus Xyrauchen; species Xyrauchen texanus. Next base: position 1,525,523 of record NC_068281.1, read on the forward strand.
GGGTTCACGTTACTCCCGCCAACGCTGGTTTAAACACAAACTTAATCCAACGGTCAAACTCAAGTGAGTTTGTGTGAGGCAAAATTTTATTTTGCGTTGTATGTGAACACACCCTTACAGTCTTCGTTACAGGCCGACACACTTAATATCAAGAATTACCAGAGGTGTGGACTCGAGTTGTGTGACTTGGACTTGACTCGGACTCGAGTCACTAATTTGATGACTCGACTCGATAGAATCAAAAAAGACTTGCGACTCCACTTATACTTTGACAGCAATGACTTGCAACTTGACTTGGACTTCAGCCGTCTGACTTGGAAATACTTATACTTTTTAAAACCACAGATATGAGTTGTATAATTAAAAATGTGCAGTAAATCAACAATTAATTTCCCAAATAAACGATTAATTTGATTTACAAATCTGCATGTCAACGCTCCTTATTCAACCAATCAGACAACCAACCAATCAGCTTCCACGAAAGCTGGACCAAGTTTGAAGGCCGCGGCGCAGATTTAAGGACAAGGACACAGCAAAGATTATACCAAAGGTGATATAATTGGGATATATTGAATACAGCGTTAAAGGCTACAGAAGGATTGCAACATGTAGAACCTGTGGTTCCAAAATTACAGACACCTCGTCGACAACGTCCAATTTTGTGAGGCATCTGAAAATCCACAGACAGAAGTTGTTAACTCATTTACGTCAGCTATGGTTCAGTAACATACATGTCTGTGGCAGATTTACAGGCTAACAAAGTCTGCATATCCGCAAACTATTGTTTACTGCGGTCAGTAGCGTTTAACGTGTTATAGCAATTGGTGTAATGGACAAAATCTTCCCGGTGTTTTATCACGCTGTTGTATGACCTCGATAAAGGAGCTGCATGACCACACACGTGTTGGTGCTTTTGAGCATAACTGTCAGAACATGCATGTAAACACACGGACGTGCTGGTCCTCTGTCATGTGTTTAGCTATATTTAATTAATTATATTGGTTACTGTTCTACAAATCACAAAACTACGGAAGAGGATTAGGGCCAAGCAATAAAAAAAAAATAAAACCATCTCGAGATTAAAGTCATTATAATGCGAGAATAAACTCATTACATATCGAGAATAAAGTCATAATGCGAGATTAAATTTAACGAGTTTTTTCTCGAAACACAACGACTTTATTCTCGATATTTAATGAGTTTATTCTCGCATTATAATGACTTCAATCTCGAGATGGTTTTATTTTTTTTTTATTATTGCTTGGCCCTAATCCTCTTCCGTACAAAACCGATCATTTACTCTGTTCGCTTCCCTTTACAGTATATAACTCATATATGCAACGATTATAACTCATATATAACTCATATATGCAACGATTATAACTCATATAACTCATATATAACTCATATATGTCTGCGATTAGCCACTGCCTGGTAATATTTCAGATTTCATTCCCCAGTTCAGTGTCCGTTCACTGCGTGTTTAGAGTAAAAGTTTGGTTTGCCTTAATGTGTGTCCAAAGATAAGATCCATGTATCATCTTTATTACCCTCTTTGGTCTTTACTGTAGATATCGATAAATTAAAAAAAAGAAGATAAAATTAAATTATAAATTAGAAACTTCTACATAAAATTAGTATAAATGTACTATAGTAATTAATACTCTGATACTAATTTGCACAAAGCACACCAATGACTTGTTTAAGACTTGAAGCTAAAGTTGAGGACTTGGACTTGACTCGAGACTTTAATGCAATGACTTGAGACTTGCTTGTGACTTGGAAAACAATGACTTGGTCCCACCTCTGAGAATGACTATTTATCATGTTGTTGTATCAGGCTGGTTGAGCCTTTAAAGTGTTCATAGCACCAAAGAGAAAACTGACCTGAAACTGGCTTGCACACAGTTGGTTCTGCATATTAAGCTGAGACAGCAGAGAGTATTTTAACATTGAAAAAAAAATGCACACTTCATCTTCAAAGAACTGAATCATATACATGAACATTGTCAGTAGGGTGCAGTGTGGAACTAAGAATATAACATCTGAAATCACTGTACCCAGTACAGTGGCGGAGCCAGAGGGCAAGTTGGGGTGGCAATTGCCACCCCAGACGAAGTCCTTGCCACCCCGCTGAAAACATTAAACTGTTTTGATTTTTACGAACATTTCCCAAATCTTCCAGCGGACGTGAATGCATCCTTACGCAGCACGCTTGTGCGTTTGCTGCTACACTTTTCATTGGTTAAGCTGACACGCAGCTCCTCCTCCGTGCTTCAAACGGCTCCGAAACAAAACATAACGCGACAGGCAGGACACACGATCGATGAAGAGCGTTTTGCTGGTATGTATGGCTTTTATTGGTATTAAATTAACTTAAATTAATTAAATTATTGGTTTTAACGGGAAGTAAGGGAGACATTGCAGCACTGTAGTGCTTAGCATTAATACTTAAAGGGGTCATGACATGAGAAACCAAATTTGCCTTGATCTTTTGGTATATAAGAGGTCTTTGTATCATTAAAACGTCCTGCAAGTTTAATATTTTAAGACGTCCTCCCCATTCTAAACGAATCATTTATTTAATCAAGCTCAAAATACAGCTGGTTCTGGATTCATGGTTAGAAGTGACGTGACGGTTAGAAGTGACGTAACAGCGTTTGCATATGACCGCCTCCAGCACAAGATAACTACGCTTTAAGCGCAAGACAACTACGCTACTCATTTCATATCGCCGTGCGCCTCACAAGTGTTCAGTCGATGGACAGCGAGCTCTGACAGAGACTACTTGTGCACAGGAAAATTACGATGCCACACAGATGTGCTGTTCCTGGCTGTGGTCAAACAAAACCTCTGAATAAGCTGCCGAAAGATCCAGACGTCAGGGAAAAATGGATGCAGTTTATTTTTTGCGGACGTCCCAGTCACGGCAGTGTTAACTTAAGCGTTTGTTCTGTACATTTTAAGGATGACTGTTTTGAGAACAAATCTCAATATGATGCTGGCTTTGCCAGAAAACTGTTGCTCAAAGATAAGTCCGTGCCGACTATTCTGGGAACAACGACGACGCAAACTGTAAGTAATCTATTTTAAACTTTAAACTACTTTTTAAAGCGCAATTTCATTCATTATGAATAATCACAGTGTTTTTACTTAGTTTACTTGCATATTGTTCTGGCTGGGGGCGTCAATATTTGATACATAGGCACTGACGTTAGCCAATCATAACAGTGGGCGTTAACACTGAAGTCTTAAATGGAAAACGCCCCCAAAACAGACTGTTTGAATCAGAGGATGAGAAACAGGGTGGGAAAAGGTCATAAATCACTAGATTTTAAAAGTTTTTCTTAAAAAAAAATATATTAATACTATAATTGCACCTAAGGGAACATAATAATACAATAAAAAAAACATGTCATGACCCCTTTAAATGAGCATCACTAGTCTTGTGAAACTGACAGGAATGCCAGCAAGGTTTTCCCGCCCAAAACCCGCGAGAATGCACAAAAAACCGTCGAAATTTGTTTTATTAACAATTATTTAATTATTTGTATGATTAAAAATGCATTATTCCCAGTTATCAACTGCTTTTTATTTGCTGTAGGCTATAGTATTACAGTTTGTTTAATTTTAGTGCTTTGATAATATCAGGGCTTGAATTCCAGTGCGGGAATTGCACATAATTTAAACCATTCCCGCAAGATTAGTTTTTATAGTGTGAGAAATTCCCGCACAGATATATTTGCTTCATTTCAGAGCAAATGATTAAAAACAAATTCACAGATGCGAGAAAGAATGTCAAACTGTCTTTTTATTTTAATTCCTCAATCAGTGCTGGACCGGCATTATCTGTGTTCCGCCGAGCCCTGCAGTTACAGATGATGTGTTTCACTGTCAATGCAGTGTCTGCTGATCTTATTCACACTATCGAGTGCAGGTGCAGCTTTCTAACTTTCAGTCATAATGAGCTGTTTGTGAATAAATTATCCGCTTCCAAATTATGTCAATTTTAATCACGAAATTGAAACATTAAAAACCATGTTGCTCTTTATGGTGTGCGAGTGCAGCAACGAACCGATCAGCTTAACGTACAGCGTAACAACATTGAATACAACAATTCAACGGGACGGTGTAATATGGCGTACTTTTCGTGGTCTGGAGGCGGCAAAACAAATGACGCTCTCTATGCTCATGTAACGCCGCTTTTTACGGGACACACAGCGTCACCAATGACGCGTATCATAACGCGTCACAAGACGCATAGTGTTAAATGATAATGATCTCCACCCTGTCTTTTCCAAAGCAAATCAATTTGAACTGTTATCACCCAATCAGTAAAGAAACTGAGAGACATAAAAACATATAGTTTAAACTGAGTTATTAATATCAATTTGAAGAAGAGCGTGGCGTATTTTGTATAAAGTTTTGTTGTTGTTATTAACTGTTTTGAGAACTGGAAATGCACAATTCATGCATACAAATCTGTAGGTATTAATAAATGAAGATGATTAGACCGATGCATCAAAAGTTGTGACAAAATGTGACCCAGTGTAAAAAAAACGAAATTCAGGCCCTGGATATTCACAAACATTTGTGTCTTGTACATGTAAACAATAATGATAATAATAATAATTAATAAACTGAGGCAAGAACGGCATTCTTAACTAAAGCAAAATACAATAAAAGTTTGCAAAAGTTCTGAGTTATTTAACTATGAATTTATGAGAGCATGCTACTGAACAGAGAGTCGCTGAAAGAAGGATCTGAAGTACCAGTGTTTCGGCTTCTAAAAACCGCCGAACTGATCCGAAACCAGCCCAATTTTTATCCACCTGCCCAAACCCATTTTTGCCCGCAAAAAAGATTGTAAAACCGCCCAATCTGGCAACTCTGGAAACTGACTGACTGTCACGCCTGCGTGAAGATGCTTAAAACATTTAGTTAGCAAATGTTCAGCAACAATCACAGACCTTAGGTAGGCTTATTCATATTGGCACGTGTAATGCAGCATATTGAACTAATCTTAATAAAACCACCGTGGAGATAGTAGATGTGACTGTAGACATGTACAGAAGTACTGTAGTTTGTGCAGACATACAATTTATTAGCACTTAACATAACATGTCTAGACGTCTTTAAGCAATTTTCCTTGTGTTGTCATGAATGTGTACAACTGCCTTGTCCTGCCTTGTTTCGACAGGTCCAAGTTTACCTCAGTTTTTGTTTACTACTGTACTTGATTAGTCCAAGGAGCATTTTGAATAATTGTTCTATTTTTGCTGTATACTTAATACATATATAATTGTGTACATTTTGGAAAATAAACAACTTTAATTTAATCTATATACATTTTGTGGAAAATAATTTATTTTTAGTGTAATTTAACACTTTGTATATTGACCCCCCAAAATAATACCTTGCCACCCCTGTTTTAAAAGTCTAGCTCCGCCACTGCCCAGTACAGCATAACCAATCCAACAGATTCAGTGTTCGTTCATTTGAGCTTCTGTAAATCCTTAGAATTGTCATTAGAGTATTACCATTCCTTCTTTCTAAAGACTTCAAAAGCATTTCTACTGAATTAAAAAAAGGTTATACATGTAACATTATTCTATTAGTGGGTGGAAAACAGCCACCTGGAGTTAAGTGTCTTACTCAAGGACACAATGGTGGTGGCTGTGGGGATTGAACCAGCAACCTTCTGATTACCAGTTATGTTCTTTAGCCCACTACGCCACCACCACTCATATTTGGCGGACCTTGGCATAAAAAAAGTTTGAAAACCTCCAAGACTAAGTATTAAATGTTCAGCGTTTGTGCTCCAGGCATGAATGATCCCTTAATCGTGTGTGTTGTTGAGGAGAGGTGTGCTGTTACTTTATTTACAGATCACACTTACCATTTTCACATGGTAAAAAAATTACATAGACTTACATTGAAGGAGAGACTCCAGACGGATCTAGAGAGCAGAATATCACAAAGACTCCAAGGTGCAGGATTCTTTTGACTTGGACCAGTAAGTAACCTTCCACAACACCCTAGCAACCACATAGCAACCAGCCAGAACATCCTAACATCCACTTAACAACCATCCATAACACCTGAGCAACAACATATAAACCATCAATAACTTCCTAGCAACCACCTAGCAACCAACCAGAACAACCTAGTAACCACCTGACAACCAGCCACAACACCCTTGCAACCAGCCATAAAACCCTAGAAACCACCTAATAGCATCCTAGTTTCCACCTAACAACCACCCAGCACACCCAAGCCACCACCTAAAAACTATCCATAACACCAAAGCAACCATCCGTAACAACCTAGCAACCACCTGAAAACCATCCATAACACCCTAGCTACCACATAGCAATCAGCCAGAACAATCTAGCAACTACCTGATATAAAACTTTAGTAACCACCTAAAAACCACTCAGAACACCCTAGCAACCACATAACAACCTGGCACAACTGCCTAGAAAAACCATGCTAATCACCCTAGCAACTGCCAAGCAAACATCCATAACACCCTAGCAACCACATAGCAACCATCCATTACACCCTAGCAACCATCCACAACACCCTAGCAACCATATAGCAATCAGCCAGAACAATCTAGTAACCACCTGATATAAAACTTTAGTAACCACATAAAAAACACTCAGAACACCCTAGCAACCACATAACAACCTGTCACAACTGCCTAGCAACCCCATAGAACCCCATAGTAACCAGCCATAACACCCTTGCAACCATCAAGCAATCAGCAAAAACAAATTAACAACTACCTGACAACCAGCCACAACACCCTAGCAACAAACTAGCAACCAGGCATAAAACCCTAACAACCACCTAGTAACCATCCATATCACTCTAGCAACCACCTAACACACCTGAACAACCACCCAGATCACCCTAGCAAGCAACTACCTAACAACCATCTAGAACACCCTAGCAATTACCTAGCAATCTTCCAGTAGACCCTAGCAACCACATAAAAACCATCCAGAACCCCAGAGCAAGTAGCCATAACACCCTAGCAACCATCTAACCTCCCAAAACACCATAGCAACCATCTAACGTTCAGAACACTCAGCAACTGTCTAGCAACACCATGACAACCACATGCAATATCAAGTTGCTCTTGTTGTGTCCTTTTTAAAAAAGAAATATTTGGCAGACGCTTTTATCCAAAGTGACTTACAGTGCACTTATTACAGGGACAATCCCCCCTGGAGCAACCTGGAGTTAAGTGCCTTACTCAAGGACACAATGTGGTGCTGGCGGCGTTGGGGATTGAACCAGCAACCTTTTGCTCGCTCGTTCAGTGCTTTAGCCCACTATGCCTACACCCTAGCAACCACCTAAAAACCACCCAGAACACCCTACCAACCACCTAAAAACAATTCTAATCACCATAGCAACCATCCATTACACCCTAGCAACCATGTAGCAACCATCCATAACACCCTAGCAACCACATAGCAATCAGCCAGAACAATCTAGCAACCACCTGATATAAAACTTTAGCAACCACCTAATACCACCTAATAACACACCAAAGCAAAAACCTAAAAACCACTCAGAACACCCTAGCAACCACATAACAACCTGGCACAACTGCCTAGCAACCACCGAAAACCCACCCAGAACCCCATAGTAACCAGCCATAACACCCTTGCAACTATCAAGCAATCAGCAAAAACAAATTAACAACTACCTGACAACCAGCCACAACACCATAGCAAAAAACTAGCAACCAGGCATAAAACCCTAACAACCACCTAGTAACCATCCATAACACCCTAGCAACCACCTAACACACCTGAATAACCACCCAGAACACCCTAGCAAGCAACTACCTAACAACCATCTAGAACACCCTAGCAATAACCTAGCAACCTTCCAGTAGACCCTAGCAACCACCTAACCTCCCAACACACCCTAGCAACCACATAAAAACCATCCAGAACAACCATCCATAATACCCTAGCATGTAGCCATAACACACTAGCAACCATCTAACCTCCCAAAACAACCTAGTAACCACCTAACAACCATCTAACCATTCAGAACTCTCAGCAACTGTCTAGCAACACCCTGACAACCACACTCAACATCAAGTTGCTCTGCCTTTTTTTTTTTTCATTTGGCAGATGCTTTTATCCAAAGTGACTTACAGAGCACTTATTACAGGGACAATCCCCCCGGAGCAACCTGGAGTTAAGTGTCTTACTCAAGGACACAATGGTGGTGACTGTGGGGATCAAACCAGCAACCTTCTGAGTACCAATGTATTATACAGAGCACTTATTACAGGGACAATCCCCCTGGAGCAACCTGGAGTTAAGTGCCTTACTCAAGCACACAATGGTGGTGACTGTGGGGATCGAACCAGCAACCTTCTGATTACAAGTTATGTGCTTTAGCCCACTACACCACCACCACCACCACAACTAGTGTCCTTGTTGGATTTGTTGGAATGAAGTGCAGGAGTGTGATATGTGCTGTACACTTCTCTCTTACACACACACACACACACACACACTCACAGCTCAGTGTGTGAAAGAGGAAGGTGTTGTGCTGATGTTTGTTATTTGTGTGTATAAGAGGTCAAAATAATGCTGATGTGACATTGTGTGTTTGTGTGGACGGACTCTGTCTCAGCCCACAGTTTCCTGTTAAATGACAGTTTTGTCAGTCTTTAATCGCTCACTCTTCCTCTTTTAACATCAGCTCGACTCTGTTTGCCTCTGAAAGGAAAGATGTGGACGTCTGGAATCTGTCTGATTCTTTTACTCAACGCTGGATGTGTCGGTGAGGACATTATATATGTTTCATGAAACAATCACAAAACAAAGCAACAGATTTCATCATAAAGGGAATATTTCTGCTATAATTGTGTATATTTGTATTGTGTTATTAGTGCGGAACAGAATTATAATGTGTGTGTTTGTCTCAGCTGCACAAGCAGACGGCCATTTGTGTTTCATTCTGGATGGCGTTCTGGTCCTGTACTGCGTCGTGTTGACCATCCTGTTCTGCAGATTAAAAGTGAGACTTCATATCTAATAACTAATTACTGTTTAATCGATTTCTAAAGTTTGCACACCCTTGACTCTGATCACTATTATCAATATTCAGAATAATATATCCTCATATCATAAGTTCATATGTAATGATTGAGCATCACTTCTATAACTCAGATTCAACTCTATTGTCCTTGTGTCGACGGCCAATAGAAATGTAGCATGTAAATAAATATTATTGTACAGTGTTGTTGACATGAAATCATTTATGATTATTTCCATTTGAGCTTTAATAAAGTTTTGAAGGACAAAGAGTTTAAACTGTTTCATTTTCTGGACATTTATTGACAGATGCAGCAGAATAAAGACAAAAACAGCTGGTCCACAGAGGTGAGAACATTTGTGTGTGTGTGTAGTGTGTGTGTGTGTGTGTAGTGTGCGTGGGTGTGTGTGTATAGTGTGCGTGTGTAGTGTGCGTGTGTGTGTACTGTGCGTGTGTGTGTGTAGTGTGCGTGTGTGTAAGGTCTCACAGCCAATCAACTTTGAAAACAAATGTTTAATATGCTGTTGAATATGTGGGCCCCACAGCTTATACAAGGCCCCCTCAATAGGGCCGTTGTCTATGAGGGCCCCCAGCCCTGTTATAGGACCCTTTTGCATGTTGAGGCACTCTTTAACCCTATGATGCAGATCATATTTGATACATGACCTTCTAAAGCCTTTGCCAGTCATAATCTGCCCCTGCATCTATGAGATGACCTCACTATAGTGAAACAAACGTGTTTCTGCTGGTTCTCACAGTTTTGTTTCTTGTGCGTTGGATGACAACAAAAACACCTATTTAAAGCATGCACACAAAGACTCGTCATTTCCGCTCATCTTTCACACAGATATGTTAAATCAATCGACACAGTACGAGACAACGTGACAGAATTAAAGATCAGAGGATAAAAGTGCTGGTTTTATGGCTGGTTGCTAAGTTGTTGCAAGGGTGTTATGGCTGGTTGCTAGGTTGTTCGGGTTGGTTGCTAGGGAGTTCTGGATTTTTGCTAGGTGGTTGCTAGGTTGTTCTGGTTGGTTGCTAGGGAGTTCTGGATTTTTGCTAGGTGGTTGCTAGGTTGTTCTGGTTGGTTTCTAGGGAGTTCTGGATTTTTGCTAGGTGGTTGCTAGGTTGTTCTGGTTGGTTGCTAGGTAGTTCTGGATTTTTGCTAGGTTGTTCTGGTTGGTTGCTAGGGAGTTCTGGATTTTTGCTAGGTGGTTGCTAGGTTGTACTGGTTGGTTGCTAGGGAGTTCTGGATTTTTGATAGGTGGTTGCTAGGTTGTTCTGGTTGGTTGCTAGGGAGTTCTGGATTTTTGCTAGGTGGTTGCTAGGTTGTTCTGGTTGGTTGCTAGGGAGTTCTGGATTTTTGCTAGGTGGTTGCTAGGTTGTTCTGGTTGGTTGCTAGGGAGTTCTGGATTTTTGCTAGGTGGTTGCTAGGTTGTTCTGGTTGGTTGCTAGGGAGTTCTGGATTTTTGCTAGGTGGTTGCTAGGTTGTTCTGGTTGGTTGCTAGGAAGTTCTGGATTTTTGCTAGGTGGTTGCTAGGTTGTTCTGGTTGGTTGCTAGGAAGTTCTGGATTTTTGCTAGGTGGTTGCTAGGTTGTTCTGGTTGGTTGCCAGGGAGTTCAGGATTTTTGCTAGGTGGTTGCTAGGTTGTTCTGGTTGGTTGCTAGGGATGTTTATGTATTCTTGCATCTATTAAAACAGTAAAACTGAGGGCACGAAAGGTGGATAAGAGTGGAAAGCAGTAGAGAATGGGGAATAAGTTAACTTATAATGACTTTTACTGTTCTTAATCTTTTACAGAAACAAGGAGGAGGAATCTACGAGGTATTTTTGGTGTTTAATGAACTTCATATTGACTGATTAATTAATTACTGCAGTGAAACGATGACTTCATGTGGCTTGTCGTGTTTCAGGGTTTACAGCGTCCACATCAAGACACCTACGACACGCTTCACGTTGCAAAGAAGTGACCTTTGACCTGATCATCTCTCAAACTGCATATACAGCTCAAAGATAACAGTATGCATGTTGCTTTCAAGGCTTTTCAATATAATCTTGTTTTATAGTAAATACACAAACAAGCAGAGCATTGTAAACAAACGCTTCTGTTCTAGTAGCTGTTAGCATATTTCTATTAAACATATTCCCAAGTTGTGTCACAGATAGTCAATGTATAGAATACGTGTGTAGCTAAACCTTTTACTCATAATAAATAACTTATAATAATTGTAAATAATAAAGTTACTTAACACAGACTCTTATGTATGTGTTTGTTTTCTATAAGTGAAGGAGGAAGTATAACAAATAAAATGACAATAATATCATTACAAACATAATAAATATAGTTGCAAGCAGCAATTAACAGGGTTCAAGGATTTTAAGAACTTTCAAAGTATGCAAAAAAGGAATGTATTTGTATTTGTACTTTGTATGTTCCTGAAACAGGATAATTGTTATGGCGGACATTTTTTTAAAAACATTTTAACTGTTATAAAGCCATAAAGCAGCCAATCTCCAAAAAGGTTTTAGAAGTTCGAATATTTATTTTAGGAATTATCGGCTTTTGGATACACTTGGTCAAACCCACATGATAAATGCAACCCATAAATAACTAAAGTTCAAGTTTTCTTTGACAACTTTTCTTTCACATGCGACTCCAGTGGTTTAATCCATGTCTTCAGAAGTGATATGATAGGTGTGGGTGAGAAACAGATCAATATTTAAGTCCTTTTTACTATAAATCTACACTTTCACTTTCACTTACGACTCCAGTGGTTTAAGTTTTTTTTTTTACTATAAATTCTCCTTCCTGCCCAGTAGGCGGCGATATGCTTCTTTAAATCACCAAAAACAGAAGAAAAACTCTAAAGAGAGAAGAGTGCTTATGAAAGTGAAAGTAGAGATTTATAGTTAAAAATGACTTAATTATTGATCTGTTTCTCACCACTTCTCATTTATTTGCATTGAATGGACCGATAGAGCTGAGATATTCTTCTAAACATCATACACATCATACACATCTGGGACTGCATGAGGGTGAGGAAATGATCAAATATCCCTTTAACATTCACTTAATTATACAACACATAGACAAAGTGAACATCTTAGTGACTGTCTCTCTCTCTCTCTCTCTCTCTCTCTCTCTCTGCTGTTTACATTCTTAGGTTTCTTTGTTTATCTGTTCAGAAGATACAGTGAAGTATTTGCGTGTGAACTGGTTTGTCTAGTTTAATTCTCTCATCACTCAAACACTAAACACCTGCACATCCGTTTCAGCATTAAGTGTTCTTTCTGTTAGTTAGTTCATATTTCTAGTAGCCTAAAACATAAAATAAAACAACAATAATAATCATGTTTAAAAAAATCAATAAGCTAAATGGACTTGAGTGAGAAATATATAATGTGACGTTCAGCGCTCAAAGGTCAGAGGTCGTGTTTGCGGTGGGCGGAGCTCGCGCACAGGTGAATCAAACCTTCAGCTCACCTGAGCGCCCAAATCTCTCACACTTTCGGCACACAGGAGTTCAAACGTGTGTTTGTGAAGCTCCGAATATTTCAGGGGATGTTTCGTGACAGAACCGCGTGTTGTTTCGGGTGTGCGCTGGATCTGAATGAACACGAACATCTTTAACGGGCAGAAGATCCGGATGAGAAACATGTTCGCGAGATGTGAAAGGAAAATAAACTGACGGACATAAAACAAACAACATGACAAAACTTCTGACCTGCCTCAGTGTTTTATATATAACTGCAATGGGTGAGTAAATTAATTAAAATATCTGTCTGTCTGACTGTCTGTCATTTTATCTGTCTGGCTGTCTGTCATTCTGTATGTCTGTTATTCTGTCTGTCATGTTATCTGTCTGTCATTCTGTCTGTCTGTCATGTTATCTGTCTGTCTGTCTGTCATTCTGTATGTCTGTCATGCTATCTGTCTCTCCGTCTGTCATTCTGTCTATCTGTCTGTTATTCTATCTATCTGTCTGTCTGTCTGACATTCTGTCTATCTGTCTGTTATTCTATCTATCTGTCTGTCTGTCTGACATTCTGTCTATCTGTCTGTTATTCTATCTGTCTTTCTGTTTGTTTGTTTGTTTGTCTGTCTGTCTGTTTGACGGTCATTCTGTCTATCTGTCTGTTATTCTGTCTGTCTGTCTGACATTCATTCTGTCTGTCTGTCTGTCTGACATTCATTCTGTCTGTCTGTCTGACATTCATTCTATCTGTCTGTCTGTCATTCTCTCTATCTGTCTGTCTGTCTGTCTGTCATTCTGTCTGTCTGTCATTCTGTCTGTCTGTCATTCTGTCTGTCTGTCATTCATTCTGTCTGTCTGACATTCATTCTGTCTGTCTGTCTGACATTCATTCTGTCTGTCTGTCTGTCATTCTCTCTATCTATCTGTCTGTCTGTCTGTCATTCTGTCTGTCTGTCATTCTATCTGTCTGTCATTCTATCTGTCGTTTGTCTTAAACACGTTCAAACTCTGGTGCCTCTAAATGGTCAAAGAATTTTTGAACTATTAAATAAATTGAATGTATCAAATAATCTCCAGAAATCTCCCCCAGATGAAATGTGTGTTTGTACTGTATGTGACGTAAAGGAAGTGTGTGTGTGTGTGTGTGTGTGTGTGTGTGTGTGTGTGTGTGTGTGTGTGTGTGTGTGTGTGTGTGTGTGAGGGTTTGTTGTGATATGTGGAAGAGTCACATTGTGAACATATTTTTCTAATGATATTGAAGCGTTAAACCGCCCTCAAATTACTCACTACATTGTGTCTTTCATGCAGAACTGTGTGTTTGTCAGGTGAGGTGACGGTATCAACAATAACCAGAACTGTGAGACGGCATTCTCTTCCTGTGTCTCACAGTTCTCATGAAAGACGAGGGTGTTTGTGGGTCAGTGCTTCTCAACGGGTTTGACTTCAGCTCGACACACTACTGCAATTACAAACAAATGTCCTCGAAATCAAACACGGACAGTTATTAATACTACTATGAAATGGGAAAGCCAGACAATATGAAAGGAACAGTGTGCAACTGTGACAATGTTGATTACCACAAAATCATTATTTAGTCTCGTCCCTCCTGTTCTTTAAATGTGTGTTCCAGTGAGACACTTCCAATGCAGTTTTAACAGAATTAATGAAAGTGCTTTTATAAAATTATCATCTTCACATTTCTGACTTTAAATCCTCCAAAAATGGACCTCATTGAATTTCATTCACTTCCATTGAGTTCTATTGACCCCATTGAGTTCTATTGACTGACATTTAGTTCTATTGACTGACATTTAGTTCTATTGACCCCATTGAGTTCTATTGACCCCATTGAGTTCTATTGACCCCATTGAGTTCTATTGACTTACATTTAGTTCTATTGACCCCATTGAGTTCTATTGTCTTCCATTGAGTTCTATTGACCCCATTGAGTTCTATTGACTGACATTTAGTTCTATTGACCCCATTGAGTTCTATTGTCTTCAATTGACTTCCATTGAGATCTATTGACCCCATTGAGTTCTATTGACTTACATTTAGTTCAATTGACCCCATTGACTTCCATTGAGTTCTATTGACCCC
>NC_068281.1:1545173-1590173 GCF_025860055.1 Xyrauchen texanus
TTGCTAGGGAGGGTAGAGTCACATGGGGTAACCAAATTGTCACGGTTGCTAGGGAGGGTAGAGTCACATGGGGTAACCAAATTGGCCCGGTTGCTAGGGAGGGTAGAGTCACATGGGGTAACCTCCTCGTGGTGGTGATTAGTGGTTCTCTCAATGGGGTGTGTGGTGAGTTGTGTGTGGATCATGGAGAGTAGCATGAGTCTCTTGCACAACGAGTCACATGATAAGATGCGCCGATTGATGGTCTCAGAACCGGAGGCAACTGAGATTCGTCCTCCACCACCCGGATTGTCACTACACCACCACGAGGACTTAGAGCACATTGGGAATTGGACGTTCCAAATTGAAGAAAAAAAAAAAAAAAGTAAAGCATAAATGTGTGTTCCAGTGAGACACTTCCAATGGAAGTCAATGGGGTTTAATCTGTAAACATTAAAATAGTGTTTCAAAAGTATAAACACAAGACATAAACAATATGTGAGTTAACATGATTTTTAGCCTTTAATACCTCCAAAAATTGGCCCCAAGACTTAAAAAAAAAACAAGACTTAATATCTGAGTGATTCTGCTTCTTAAGCTTTGTTTTTGCTTTAAGGATGTTTCCATATTTTTCCCGTGAAAATAAGACAAAAATAGACTAAGTTGTGTCGTGCTTCTCTCTGATGTGATACACAGACTTTAATAAACTTCACCTACATCTTCACCTCCACTAGTTTTGCCAATCTCGTCCCTGGACCCGGTAATCCTGCAGGAAGGACAATCGTTCCGTCTGGCTGCTTCCTGTCGTTCGGTTGGCCACCCACCGCCGCGCCTCTCCTGGGACACGGACATTCCTGGCCAGTCACAGGACCGGACCGGAGAGGATGGGGTCGTGAGCTTGCAGTTTTCCCTGCACCCTCTGCGCAGCATGAATGGCGGCCGTCTGGACTGTCTCGTGTGGCATCCAGCTTTAGACGTCCCACGAAGACTACACACCAACCTGATCGTGCACTGTGAGTCCTGATAATAGTACAATAATAATAATAGGCCATATGACTGCTACACTATATTATATCTGAAGTCATGCGAAAGCTTTGTGTGAGGAACAAACTGCCCTGTGTTTAAACATTCTCAAACTCGTGAATCTTTGCACACGCATCAGAAGTGCCGAAAATGGACATCTGATGTGGGTTTCAGAATGAGGTGTGGCAAAATGGCTCAATAACGCCACCTACAAACTTTCAACGATGTGGGCTTCATGCTAAGTTGCACCTACATGTATGAAAATGGGTACACTTGTGTAACATAACAATACCTACAAAAATGTCTCTTGGACCCCTGCCCTAATCTCAACAGGAAGTCAGCCATTTTGATTTTTCTCTTCAATTTTTGCTCAGTTTTTGCCATTTCCAGGCCTCGTACTTTAACAAACTCCTCCTAGAGATTTCATCAGATCGACTTCATACTTGGTAATTGTAATCTAATGGTCTTGGCCATGCTACATTGTGAAGCGTTTGAGTTTTCACTGCACGGCGTGTCCTTGGCGGCCTGACAAAATTCGATGTTTCTATATAGCTCTCCTATAACTGTTCTGAGACCAGTGCAGACAGACAGCACACTGGAGGTTAAGTCATGCACTAAATAGGGAGCAAGGGAGCATCCTATAGCTCTCCTATAACTGTTCTGAGACCAGTGCAGACAGACAGCACACTGGAGGTTAAGTCATGCACTAAATAGGGAGCAAGGGAGCATCCTATAGCTCTCCTATAACTGTTCTGAGACCAGTGCAGACAGACAGCACACTGGAGGTTAAGTCATGCACTAAATAGGGAGCAAGGGAGCATCCTATAGCTCTCCTATAACTGTTCTGAGACCAGTGCAGACAGACAGCACACTGGAGGTTAAGTCATGCACTAAATAGGGAGCAAGGGAGCATCCTATAGCTCTCCTATAACTGTTCTGAGACCAGTGCAGACAGACAGCACACTGGAGGTTAAGTCATGCACTAAATAGGGAGCAAGGGAGCATCCTATAGCTCTCCTATAACTGTTCTGAGACCAGTGCAGACAGACAGCACACTGGAGGTTAAGTCATGCACTAAATAGGGAGCAAGGGAGCATCCTATAGCTCTCCTATAACTGTTCTGAGACCAGTGCAGACAGACAGCACACTGGAGGTTAAGTCATGCACTAAATAGGGAGCAAGGGAGCATCCTATAGCTCTCTATAACTGTTCTGAGACCAGTGCAGACAGACAGCACACTGGAGGTTAAGTCATGCACTAAACTAAATAGGGAGCAAGGGAGCATCCTATAGCTCGTATAGCTACCATATAACTTTAGAAACTCCCAAAATAGCACGTTAGTTTAAGAGACTACTTTAATTAATCTTTTATGGGGTTTTTGTGCCATTTCTTGAGCTGGACAGCAAGAGCAGCGTGAACGTTCTCCTCATTGTTTTTGTTTTACAGTTCCTCCAGACGCAGAGATCGAATCTTCCGGTTCCTGGAGGTTTGGTCACATAGGGGCGGAGCTCAGGTGTGCGGTTAGAGGAAACCCACTGCCACAAAACATCACCTGGTCCAGGTACAGTACCAGATAATCTTGCTTAGTCTGACTTTTGACTCTCAGCTTAAAGGTTTCTGGTGAAGACCCGCCTACTTCGCCAGAACATTCTTCCTCAGAAGTGCTCATTCTACCAGTCTAACGCCTTGTAAAAACAACTTTGTTTCCTGTTGGACTGAAATAAACCTGCACATTGGTGTATGAGCTGCATAAACACAACCAATCAGATATTGGCAAGCGTTGCCATTTTTGCGTGCATTTGGCGATTGTGTGTGAACGGGCCATTGGCTATGTAGCGCAAGATGACCGCAGTTAGCCAAATGATTCATTTGCATGCATGCAGACAGGACAGAGGGCGGGGTGCATCGAAACACATCCTGAGTCCTTAATAACACCTCTGTGCTGTAATGAGTATTTTATCTGCCACTGATGTGCAGACTTGGAGGTGGATTAAAGATGCATGCGATCATCTAGACTGTATTTATAAGTGCTGTTTCCTAAAGCAATCATCACTATTACTATTGCTTATGCTTAATGTTAGCTCATACTTCATTTGAACAAACCTGTAACTCTTTTGTAAAGTGTGTCATCCTACAGCTGTTAACCCCTGAGACATTTGTTGTTGATGTCTTACAGAAATCATATTTCACTTTGTGATTGTTTAGAAAATAATTTTACCTGCTTTATCAGAGCAACAAAATGAACTGTGTAACCGCATTCCTGAGAATGAGAGCTTTCGTTTGATATATGACTTTAGTGCTTTATGTGGTCTTATTTCCTTGTATATCTCGAATAATATACAGAAATGTATTTACAACCACTCGGGACACCTTAGCAACAGCATGCAGAAACAAATGCATGCAGAAACGCATGCAGAAACATGCGCATGCAGAAACACATGCAGAAACGCACGCAGAAACGAGCGCATGCAGAAACACGCAGAAACGAGCGCATGCAGAAACACGCAGAAACGAGCGCATGCAGAAACACATGCAGAAACGAGCGCATGCAGAAACACATGCAGAAACGCACGCAGAAACAAGCGCATGCAGAAACGCACGCAGAAACAAATGCATGCAGAAACGCACGCAGAAACAAATGCATGCAGAAACGCACACAGAAATGCACGCAGAAACGCAGGCAGAAACAAATGCATGCAGAAACGCACACAGAAATGCACGCAGAAACGCAGGCAGAAACAAATGCATGCAGAAACGCACACAGAAATGCACGCAGAAACGCACACAGAAACGAGCGCAGAAACGCATGCAGAAACAAGCGCATGCAGAAACGCATGCAGAAACAAGCGCATGCAGAAACGCACGCAGAAACAAATGCATGCAGAAACGCACGCAGAAACAAATGCATGCAGAAACGCATGCATTTGTTTCTGCGTGCGTTTCTGCATTCTCAGAATGCAGAAACGCACGCAGAAACAAGCGCACGCAGAAACAAGCGCATGCAGAAACGCACGCAGAAACAAGCGCATGCAGAAATGCACGCAGAAACATACGCAGATTTGCACGCGGAAATGCATGCAGAAACGCACGCAGAAACGCGTGCATGCAGATATGCATGCAGAAAAGCACACCGAAACAAGCGCATTCAGAAACGTGCGCAGAAATGCATGCAGAAAGCATGCAGAAACAAGCGCATGCATAAATGCACGCAGAACAGCATGCAGAAATGCATGCAGAAAAGCACGCAGAAACAAGCACATGCAGAAATGCATGCAGAAACATACGCAGATTTGCATGCAGAAACACGCAGAAACAAGCACATGCAGAAATGCACGCAGAAACATACGCAGATTTGCATGCAGAAACACGCAGAAACAAACACACGCAGAAATGCACGCATGCAGAAAAGCACGCAGAAACGCACACAGAAATGCGCGCATGCAGAACAGCATGCAGAAAAGCATGCAGAAACAAGCGCATGCAGAAACAAATGCATGCAGAAATGCGTAATGTATATACAACCACTCAGGACACCTTAGCAACAGCACGCAGAAACAAGCGCATGCAGAAACGCACGCAGATTTGCATGGATAAATATCCACTCTGTTTTCTGCTATCTGTGATTATGGAAAGATATCGAGGGAAAATGGACGTACAATTGATGAAGAGTTTGAGGTGCTTTCTTTCTGGAGTTTTGAGTTGAAGCGTGTTCTGGTCACATGATACTCTGATGATGATGATGATGATGATTACAGACTGGGACTGAAACTGGAGAGTTTTTTAATGTGTCGTTTGGCATTGAAACACAGTGGAGATGTGGACTGGTTTTCTGTGGAATGTTGTGTGTGTGTGTGTGTGTCAGTGTGTGTATGTGTGTGTCTGAGTGTGTGTGTGTGTGTGTCTGTGAGTGTGTGTGTGTGTGTGTGTGTGTGTGTGTGTGTGTGTGTGTCAGTGTGAGTGTGTGTGTGTGTGTCAGTGTGCCTGTGTAAGAGAGAGAGTGTGTGTGTGTGTGTGTGTGTGTAAGTGTGTGTGTGTAAGAGAGAGAGAGTGTGTGTGTGTGTGTGTGTCAGTGTGCGTGTGTAAGAGAGAGAGTGTGTGTGTGTGTGTGTCAGTGTGCGTGTGTAAGAGAGAGAGTGTGTGTGTGTGTGTGTGTGTGTGTGTGTGTGTGTGTGTGTGTGTGTGTGTGTCAGTGTGCGTGTGTAAGAGAGAGAGAGTGTGTGAGTGTGTGCGTGTGTGTGTGTGTCAGTGTGCGTGTGTGTGTGAGTCTTGAGATCGCACCTATCTGAGGGGTTTTGATGTTTTCACCTACAGCAGATTAATCACAGACACTTCTAAAGGGAATCTTGTCTTCTGTCTCGAGATTTATTTAGAGATGATTTAATGTGGGACCAGATGTTGCTTTGAAGTTACTGGTAAATTTCCCATAAATGAAAGAAAATAATTGTATGACAGTATCTTGAGTAACTGAATGAAAGACGGATACTAAACAAATATTAAATATATAAGATTGTTAACTTCCTGCCATGCTGTAAAATAATCCAAATGTAAACATCATAATAGAGTTATGCACACTATCAATATCAAACATTATATATGACAATAAATAAAGTCCAGACCAGTGATTTGGGATATGCTGAAATCTGCATTTTAAACACTTTTTGGTTCCCGTAAACATTCTGATGATCTTTGTTGGTTAGCCATTTCATAATCACACAAAATATAGAAGATTGAATTAATTTGTAAGGTTTGATGGGACATGCGTGTTTATCTAATATTGTACCACAACCAGTTAATGACTTAAACACAATTTAAAGGGACAGTACACCCAAAAATATAAATTCTCTCATCATACTCGCCCTCATGCTGTCCCAGATGTGTGTGACTTTCTATCTTCTGCAGAACACAAATGAAGATTTTTAGAAGAATATTTCAGCTCTGTAGGTCCATACAATGCAAAGTGAATGGTGACCAGAACTTAGAACTCCAAAAAGCACATAAATGCAGCATAAAAGTAATCCATACATCTCCAGTGGTTTAATCCATGTCTTCAGAAGTGATATGATAGGTGTGACAAGGTGAGCGCCACATGAAGCGTGCCCAAGGTCCCCAAAAACAAACACAAAACAATTGACATGAGTGCATGCTGCAAGAACGATATACAGAAATATACAAAATCCAACAAGACAAGAGAAGGCATGACAGCATCAGAAAAACGAGCCATGCACGCTCACATAGACTAGACAAGACACTGAACGAGAATGTCAGAGCTCAGCCACAAAGACAACAAGTGGCTGAACTCTGACACTATTTTTAACAGTAAGTCTCCACTTTCACTTTCTCTTCCACTTCTGTTGTTTAATGGCAATTCAGATTCTTCGTGCATTTTGCCACCTACTGTTCAGGACTGGACAAAGGGGGAGATTTATAGTATAGTAGATTTATAAAAGCCTCTCAAGGACATTGGTTACTTTTATGCTACCTTTATGTGCTTTTTGGAGCTTCAAAGTTCTCTACAGCATTCACGTGTGTTTTATGGACCTACCGAGCTGAAATAGTCATTTGTGTTCAACAGAAGAAAGTAAGTCACACGTATCTGGGGCGACATGAAGGTGAGGAAATGATGAGAGAATTTAAATTGTTTGGGTGTACTGTCCCTTTAACTAGGTTTACCACTGAAGTGCACATCTCTGTTTCTCTTCCGAATTTATTCGGCATGTCTAATAGTTTTCTCTGATAAGAACATAGTTTTGTGCTTTTAGCTGTTTCATCACCGTACTAACTTTTGTCTTGAACTTTGATTTAGGAAGGAAGGACGTTTGCCTGCTGGAGTTTCGGTTCAGGGTGATAAACTGGTCTTCAGACGGCCTCTGAACGTGTCTGATGAGGGCGTGTATGTCTGTCAGACAGCGAACAGTGTGGGGAAGGTTAAAGCCGAGTTTAAAGTGGTGATTGAAAGTAAGTAACGTTTAGAACAGATCAGCTCATGTCTCATGTTGACCTTAAAATAGTCCTGAGGGTAAAAATAATCAGTTGTTGGTGTCAACAGAAAATGTGAACCAGATGTGAGACGCTAGAAAAGTTTCTGTTTGTTTATGGTGCCCATCTCGTCCTTTTCTCCTGATGTTTGTGCTTCTATTTCCTCATAATTATTTTCACAGTATCCGTGTAAATTTAGATCATGATGACTCAGAAACCGCCTCCATTCATACCAAAATAACTTCTCATTTACAGTCACAGTTATACTGCCCCCATGTGGCAGTCGCCAAAATCACATACAGGAAATGATTATATATTGTGCATTGTGTCCCTGCATTGTCCAATCAGCATCCAGGATTCTTTTCCCCATATTTTTTTTAACAGGACAGACAGATGGATTCACATCAGCGATCTGGAGTCAACCAGAGACCCTCCTCATCATTTTGGGGGCATCCGTCGCCGGGGCTGTGGTGGTCGTCATGGTCATCGTCATCATCTTCATGAACTGTCACCTTAGACGCAAGAACAGGAAGTTGAAAAGTGCGATCAGCGAAAGAACGTGAGTTTTCGCCGTTTGGTCTTAGATTCCCAGGCATGCCTTTCTATTTCGGCATGTTGGATGAGGTAATGAAACGTGTTCTCTCATCTCAGAGTCGAAATGATCAGCCTCTCACGACAGGTGTCCATGAGAAGACTCAACTCAGTCAACTCGGATCCCAGAATACAGGTACGACGTTACGAATGAACTCTTTTGGTTGCTCTTCATTTTGTTGCATTGGTGGTAAAAAACCTTCTTGCAATGTTCTGGGAACGTTAGTTTATGGTTAGTTATGGTTTTATCCCATTTCTCCCAATTTCAATTTGGAACGCCCAATTCACACTACTTAGCAGGTTCTCGTGGTGGCGCCTCAATCCAGGTGGTGGTGGAGGAGTCTCAGTTGCCTCCGCGTCTGAGACCGTCAATCCACGCATCTTATCACGTGAGACTCACAGCATGTGGAGGCTCATGCTACTCTCCATGATCCACAGACAACTCACCACACGCCCCATTGAGAGAACCACTAATCACCACCACGAGGAGGTTACCCCATGTGACTCTACCCACCCTAGCAACAGGGCCAAGTTGGTTACCCCATATGACTCTACCCTCCCTAGCAACCGGGCCAAGTTGGTTACCCCATGTGACTCTACCCTCCCTAGCAACCAGGCCAATTTGGTTACCCCATGTGACTCTACCCTCCCTAGCAACCGGCCAATTTGTTTACACCATGTGACTCTACCCTCCCTAGCAACTGACAATTTGGTTACCCCATGTGACTCTACCCTCCCTAGCAACCGGCCAATTTGGTTACCCCATGTGACTCTACCCTCCTTAGCAACCGGCCAATTTGGTTACCCCATGTGACTCTACCCTCCCTAGCAACTGGGCTAATATGGTTACCCCATGTGACTCTTAACCTCCCTAGCAACCGGGCCAATTTGTTTACCCCATGTGACTCTACCCTCCCTAGCAACCGGCCAATTTGGTTACCCCATGTGACTCTAGCCTCCCTAGCAACCGGGCCAAGTTGGTTACCCCATGTGACTCTACCCTCCCTAGCAACCAGCCAATTTGGTTACCCCATGTGACTCTACCCTCCCTAGCAACCGGCCAATTTGTTTACCCCATGTGAATCTACCCTCCCTAGCAACTGGCCAATTTGGTTACCCCATGTGACTCTACCCTCCCTAGCAACCGGCCAATTTGGTTACCCCATGTGACTCTACCCTCCCTAGCAACCGGGCCAATTTGGTTACCCCATGTGAATCTACCCTCCCTAGCAACCGGGCCAATTTGGTTGCTAAGGAGACCTGGCTGGAGTCACTCAGCACGCCCTGTGCCTGTTATGCTGGAGTAATTGTGGTAAAGAATGGCGCTTGGGTCGAGGATGGACTTGAGTGTTATGAGCAGTTGCTATTAAATTGGCAGCGTATGGGCCAACGAAGTGATGCTCATGTCTAATAGATTATCCAAAAATACATTACAAATGCAATTCCCACTACACAATTACTCCAAAACAGTTCACCCCAAAATGAAATCATGCCTCTTCTGTAGAACACCAAAGGAGATGTTAGGCAGTATGTCTCAGTCACCATTCACTGCCACTATATACAAAGATAATAGAACCGAGAAGATCTCTTTAGACCCACAACACAAGTGTGAGATGAACGTTAAATATCGTTCATATCGTTAAATATCAATATTTTGACATTTTGATGAAAAGGCACATTTGGTGCAACCACGAGAAAACATCTTGATATTCTTGACTTAAAAATTCATGATATTTGTAAAATAAATATATATTTTTCAAGGTGCACGGAAACTATTTTAATGTATTTTACTTGATGGTTACACCACATGACATTTTTGAAGTCAATATTTTAATTTTCTTTTTAGAAAATGCTATAAATATTTTTAATAATAACATTAACTTATTATTAACTTATTCCGGGTTCAATGCAAGTTCAGCTCAATCGAGCTCAAAGATTCATTTAGACTCAAATGTGTGTTCCAGTGAGGCACTTCCAATGCAAGTCAATGGGGCCAATTTTTGGAGGGTTTACATTTTTTCTAAATAATTTCATAAATGCACTAACATGAATTCTTCTGTATTATTTGAGCTGTGAATTTGTTCAAATCGTCATTTTTATAGTCATTTTAGGGCTTTTTGACGTCACGTCGTCATGGCAACGAAGTTGTAAAATTGTCTATATCTTTCCACAGATGTGGTCAGTGCGTGATTTAATGACAGTAAAATCATGTTAACACACATATTGTTTATGTCTTGTGTCTATACTTTTGAAACAGTATTTTAATGTTTACAGATTAAACCCCATTGACTTGAATTGACTCCCATTGACTCCCATTTACTTACATTGACTCCCATTGACTCCCATTTACTTACATTGACTCCCATTGACTCCCATTGACTTACATTGACTCCCACTGACTCCCATTGACTTACATTGACTCCCATTGACTTACATTGACTCACATTGACTTACATTGTAAGTGTCTCACTGGAACACACATTTGTGACATTCAATGAATGGCTTCATTTTTTAACTCTTTCCATGTCTTGTTATCGTTGTTTGCAGCCCGAAGAGAGCTCGTTGATTCGAGGGGACAGTGTCATGAAAAACAGTGTATTATCAATTGAGGTGAGTTACTGACCGCCGGCACATGTGTAAGTGATGTCATCACCAGAGGAAAGCCTGTTGCTCAAACTGTCTGTCTCTCGTCAGGATCAGTCCACACGGAGTGACCCGAGAGGAAGATACGCTGACGGAGAGTTTGACAGTCTTGGGCGTCCTGCGATCCACACGCCGTACCGGCCGGAGCGAGCCAGTATGAGGCTGAGAGAGGAAGAGAATAAAGAACGACGACGAAGAGTCGAATCTTACGTGAGGACCAGCAACATGTCTCTGGTGAGGAAATAAATGCATCCATGTACGCCGTGTGTATGAACACGGGCAGACTCATAACAGGAGTGCTTCTGTACGGTTCTCTTTCAGGATTATGGTCTTCAAAGTTCTTCCGCGCAGAGAGATGCGGAGATGGGCGGAGCGGGGTGGAAACGAGGCTCTCGCAAAGAGATTCACCGAGAGGAACGTGACCAGAGAGACGGAGAGATGCAGAGGGATAGAATTCCCGAAGGAGAGGAAGACAACTCTTATCAGTTATCTGAAGCCACGTCGAACTACTTCCAGTACAGTAACGGTGGACTCACTCCAAAGGCGAATCCAAACTGCATCATACTGCACACACGAGGACAAATCATCTAACGGACCGTAGGTGGCACCCTTTGTATCCCCCGGAAATGAAGATGTAAACAAAGTGTACTTGGATCGTCGCTATGGTTACAAAAGTGACACGGACAGAGTGTTAAAGTCACAGTTCACCTCACGTTTGTCCAGAACAGCACGGCGTTCTTTCTTCTGTGGGACGCCAAAGCAGAGGTTTAGCAGAATGTTCACACTGCTCTTTTCCATTCAGTGAAAGAATACAGTGAGCAGGGGGCGGATTCATCGAAATCTTCTTAAAAAGTGCAACTTAGAAGCCAACCAGCTCTAAGCATTGGGAAAACTAAATATTATAAAGTCACTTTTTTGAAGTTGAAAAGTTACGGGCAACAAAGTGAATTTTCACATTTCTTGACCCGTAGGTGGCGCTGTCACCAAACTTGGCACGCACTCTCAGAGGATGGTCCTGATGAAGCATACCAAGATTCGTTTCAATGCGACAAAGCGTTTCCGAGCCAAAACACCTGTTTTACCCTACTTTTAGTACCTTTTTCAGCTCGACAGCGTCTGTCCCTGTTCACTTTCATTTTATGGCAAAGAGCAGCCTGAACATTCTGCGTAATATCTCCTTTTTGGTTCCACAGAAGAAGAAAGTCATATAAGTTTGGAACAGCGTGATGGTGAGTAAATGATGACGTAGTTTAAGTAAGATGCCTAAAATGAACAACTAACTCCCTTGTATATATATACATAAGAGGATTTGATGGGACAATGAAGAATCGTAGGAGAGTTTTCAAAGTCTTTGCTGGATTATGAGGCGTATCGGCTTCAAAGAGATTTCAGCAGACATACAGACATGTGCAGTGTGGTTAAATATACGCCTGTGAACACCTGCACATCTCCGCTGACTCTCAGACTCGAAGTGAATCTTCTGGACCAAGTCTGTGCAAACGTTGTGTTGATCATAATTGTTTTGCCTCATCTAGACACAGTCTACCTCTGCAGCGCTCACAGATGTGAAGATTTTGGATGTTAAAACTCTGACTCTGAGACTCTGACTTTGAGAATTTGAGACTTTGACTGACTGAGTCTTTGACTCTGAGACTTTGACTCTGAGACTCTGACTGAGTCTTTGACTCTGACTGAGTCTTTGACTGAGTCTTTGACTCTGAGACTCTGAATGAGACTTTGACTCTGAGACTTTGACTCTGAGACTTTGACTCTGAGACTTTGACTCTGAGACTCTGACTCTGAGACTCTGACTCTGAGACTCTGAATGAGACTTTGACTCTGAGACTTTGACTCTGAGACTTTGACTCTGAGACTTTGACTCTGAGACTCTGACTCTGAGACTCTGACTCTGAGACTCTGACTCTGAGACTCTGACTGAGTCTTTGACTCTGAGACTGACTGAGTCTTTGACTCTGAGACTCTGACTCTGAGACTCTGACTGAGTCTTTGACTCTGAGACTCTGACTGAGTCTTTGACTGAGTCTCTGTCTATGAGACTCTGACTGAGTCTTTGACTCTGAGACTCTGACTCAGACTTTGACTCTGAGACTGACTGAGTCTTTGACTCTGAGACTGACTGAGTCTTTGACTCTGAGACTCTGACTGAGTCTTTGACTCTGAGACTGACTGAGTCTTTGACTCTGAGACTCTGACTCTGAGACTCTGATTGAGTCTTTGACTCTGAGACTTTGACTCTGAGACTCTGACAAATCAAAACATTGTTTCTTACTATGTCCCGTCGACTTCTGGTTCAACCAGTGATGTGTTTTCAGGCCGAAACGAGCTGTTTGGCCGACAAATGGAGTATATAGACAATCAATTTTGAAACATTATGCCACTTGTGCCACCGAAATCACACATTTTACCATTCAAGTTTTCTGCAGTGTGTCTAGATAATGGACAAACGTGTGTATGTGAGGAGACCGCTCGCGGTCAATCATCGGATGTTTTGTTTGTTGATATAAATCCATGAATTGCCAGTTATTCTATATTTAGTTTATGTAATGCTGTATAGACTGGGCTTTGGAGCGCAGGAGGTTTATATGAACAGGATCAGTAAATGTATTCTATTTGACTTCAATGTTGGGGAGAAGATTTCCATTTTCAAATCAAAACTAAAAATGACTGTAAAAGTATTTCTACTTTATGTTCTCTCCAAATATTCTTAACCCTTATGTTGTGTTCCGGCCATTTTGACCTGGACGTCTTGTCTCACACGCACACACACACACACACACACACACACACACACACACACACACACACACAGGTGTGCAAAAGTTTGTGTGCCCCAGTCAACATGTCTGTTGCTGTGAATCTTTAAGTGAGTAAAAGATGAATTGATCTCCAAAGGGCATAAAGTTAAAGATGAAACATTCTTTTAAGCAAGATAAGTGTTTTATTTTTGTTTTGCACAATTTTAGAGAAAAATGTTCTATTTTTATTTCACTTTGAAACAGCTGTTGTGTTTCCGGTCAAAAATGACCGGCCCTTGGAAATGAATGGGCGGGGCAAATAAAATAAATAAATGAATGTATGTGGTTCAGGAGCCTGTATGTGCACGTGTGCTCTCACGCAACATTTAGTGAATCTATATGGATTATGTGAGATTCACAAACCATTTAAATGGGTCGGTCATGTTGACCAATGAGGAACACAGCAAAAGGGTTCAAAAAGTGTCGACTTACAATTACTGCTGTAAAACCACAAATTTGAAAATGACTTGTTTTATTAATTGAAACTAAATCAGTGTAAATAAACCTTTATAATGTATTATTATTATTTCTAGCGCAGTTGTAGCTAATAATAAAAACATTCAAACAGTTGTAAAAACAGTTGTTTGTTTTGGCTGTAACTATGGTTACAATGGTGCATTTTTATTATGGTTTAGCTCAAATCATTTATTCACCCTCATGATGTTGGAATCCTTGTGGGACAGTAAATGAGATGCAGGTTTAATGTTAGCGAGTAATTCTACCTGACATCTCATTTAGTGTTCCTTGAGACATTAGGACATTAAATGATGACAGAATTGTCTTTTTTTGGTGCATTATGCTTTTAAGGACATAAGGTGATTTTTGCATTTGTTATATTTTCTAATGACACGTGATTGTCAAAAGTGTTAAGGATTGAAAAATAGAGGACCATTGATTTGTGTGGAGCGCCTTAGCGGACAGGGAGTGAATTTATATTCTAAAATAGTTTTGCGTTCTCTCACAATAGATTTATCCATCCCTTATGAAAACTATGGTGTTACTCTGGTATGTAGTGTTTTGGTTTTTCTGTATTATTAATATAAATATCATGGTTAAAATATGGTGTGACCGGGCGGGGGCTGGTGGTGATTCTACACATCCGGTCCCTTATCAGGCTAATCAAGCCTCCGAGAGGGATAAAGGCCGACTGCGGAAGGTGCTGCAGGAGGGGAGAACCGGCTTGATAATATAAATAATAGTTTTAATATAAAACTGAACAAAAAGACACAAACACACACACATATGATGGACAGCTGCCCGTAAACGTTCTCTCTCTCTCACCTTTATCCCTCTCGGAGGCTTGATAAGGGACCGGATGTGTAGAATCACCACCAGCCCCGCCCGGTCACAGATGGTCGCTGTAGTACAACCAAGTCAAATGTTGTAGTCATGTTTTATATAGATTTACTGTTGTGAAACAATGTTTAAAGGGATGTATAAAAGTATTGCGTGGGAACGCAAAACTTGCAGGTAAATGCAAAACTATTCAAAATATCATGGTTAAAATAAATCTCCACTTTCACTTTCACATTCTTCTAGATTTGTTTTTGGCCATTTGCATACTTTGTGCATGTCGCTGCCTACTTGGCAGGGAGAATTTATAGTATAGTAAATAATATATATTTTGAAGCTCCAAAAGCACATAAATGCAGCATAAAAGTTCTGGTCACCATTCACTTGAATATTATTCTTCTTAAAAATCTTAATTTGTGTTCCGCAGATGAAAGAAAGTCAAACACATCTGAGATGGCATGAGGGCGAGTAAATGATGAGAGAATTTAAATTTTTGGGTGAACTGTCTCTTTAAGTGTTCCACTAAGTGGAGGGGGAAAAAAGTCTCATGGGTTTGGAACCACATGAGAGTGAGTAAACAATGACAGCATTTTACCAGCTGGACCCAAGTGCCCAAAACACCTTATACTGGTCAATAAGATGGTTTGAATTGGTCATTTAAGATCACCATGCTGGTTTAAAGCTGTTTTTCCCAGCAGATTGTTCCATCTCTCCTGGTTTATTTCCTTGAGCTGACCGTAGTAATCTCTCTGTCTGTGACACACTGCAGTATTCTCCCCACAGATGTGAGTTTCGTCTTGAGCATCTTGATTTCTGCGTCTCTCTGTGTGATCTGCAGTCTCATCAGCAACACTTCATCTTCATGCAGACTGCCAGCAAAGAGACAGAGCCCCTACACTATTTGGAGTGGGCCCCACCCCCTTCTGGAGTAACTCTGCCCCCTTCACGAGTTTCCCTACCCTCATTTGGAGATGCATACAGAGCCCCTACACTAACCATGGGTGGAAATGCCGCCTCCTTTTGGAGAGGGCCCAACCCCCTTCTGGAGTAACCCCACCCCCTTCTGGAGTTTCCCCGCCCTCGTTTGGAGATCTCCGGGTTGCAGCATGAAGGGTTGACATGTTTCCAGTGATCATGGTATAAATATGGGGGGGGAGGGTTTGTGTACTTTGATTTAGTTTTAATATTAAGAATAATATGCATTAAACTTTTTTCTATGGAAGGAATTAATAAAATTATTTTTTTCTAATCAAAACTGACAAATACATTGACATTTTAATTGATGTTTATATATGTAAATATTTTTTAAACAAATTCAAATCAAATAATATTTTATTTATTTTACTGGACAAATATTAGTATTTAATTAATAGAAATTAATGCAACGTGTTAGTATATAAATCTTAGTATAATATATATATATATTAATTTATTTTTCGTCCTGAGAGCTGAATGCGGCTCAATGAAGGATTCGGCTTTTTAAGCCTCCGAGCGCCCCCTAGAGGTATTTAGAAGGTAACACCGCGGCACCCTAAATCTCGCGAAAGTCTCACTCGCTGTTACAATGGTTAGGTTTTTAGGGTTAGATATCGTGGTAAGGTTACTGTTGTGGTTAGGTTTAGGGGTAGAGGTAGATTTAGAGTTTCTTTAGGACTCCAAATGAACAATAAACACAATGTGTAAACGTAGTATGGAGCTCTCGCGAGACTTTATGTAGCCGATGGGTTACCTTCTAGACGCAACCTGGACGAACACAACAGAAAAGAGATTTTTAGCAAGTGACGGTCGCCAGCCAATGAGTTACAATGACTGTTTGAACTTCCGCTGATACTTTACCGTAAATATAGTCGTTTATAGTAAACTATATATTAGTTTATAGTAAGGCAAGGCAAGTTTATAGCACATTTCATACACAATGGTAATTCAAAGTGCTTTACATAGAAGAGATTAAAATAAGAATAAAAAAAATAAGAATAATTGAAACAGTTTAGAATGAAATAAAATAAAATCCAGTAAAACAGTCGGACACACAGTGGCACAGTGCTCATTCAGTAAATGCACAGCTGATGTGTTTTGAGTCTGGATTTGAATGTGACTAATGTAGGAGCACATCTGATCTCTTCTGGAAGCTGGTTCCAGCTGCGGCTGGCATAAAAGCTAAAAGCAGACTCTCCTTGCTTAGAGTGAACCCTTGGTATTTCTAGCTGATGTGATCCTAATGATCTGAGTGATCTGTTGGGTTTATATTCAGTGAGCATATCTGCAATATATTGAGGTCCTAGCCCATTGAGTGATTTATATACCAGTAATAATACTTTAAAATCAATCCTAAATGTAACTGGGAGCCAGTGTAAAGACCTGAGGACTGGTGTGATATGTTCATGTTTTCTGGTTCTGTATGAGCTGCAACTGTCTTATGGTCTTTTTGGGAAGGCCAGTGAGGAGTCCATTACAATAATCCACCCTGCTGGTGATGAAAGCATGCACAAGTTTCTCTAGGTCTTGACTGGAAACAAAGCATCTAATTCTTGCAATATATTTCAGATGATAGTATGCTGATTTAGTTATTGCTTTGACATGACTACTGAAACTAAGGTCTGACTCTAGAGACACACCAAGATTCCTGACTTGATTTTTAGTTGTTTGACCCCTAGCATCAAGGTATGATTCACCTTGAGAACGTCATCTTTGTTTCCAAACACAATGACTTCAGTTTTGTCTTTGTTTAACTGAGGAAAGTTTTGGCACATCCAACTAGTAGTTTATGCTTGATTAATGCCTTTAATTACATTAAATGAATGTGTGATATGGCCTGATTAACATTTGTATTCATTATTTTTTAATTAATTCATTTTTATTAATTAATAATTTTTTTTTCATAATTCGTTTTTTATTCATTATTTTTAATTAATCCATTTTTATTCATTATTCGTTTTTTATTCATAATTTTTTTATGAATTCATTTTTATTCATTTTTTTTTATGAATTAATTTTTATTCATTATTCGTTTTTTATTCATTATTTTTTTATTAATTCATTTTTATTCATTATTTCTTAATTCATTCATTTTTATTCATTATTCGTTTTTTATTCATTATTTTTAATTAATCAATTTTTATTCATTATTCGTTTTTTATTCATTATTTTTAATTAATTCATTTTTATTCATTAATTCATTTTTTTTCATTATTCGTTTTTTATTCATTATTTTTAATTAATCAATTTTTATTCATTATTCGCTTTTTTATTCATTATTTTTTAATTCATTCATTTTTTTCATAATTCGTTTTTTATTCATTATTTTTAATTAATCCATTTTTATTCATTATTCGTTTTTTATTCATATTTTTTTATGAATTCATTTTTATTCATTTTTTTTATGAATTAATTTTTATTCATTATTCGTTTTTTTATTCATTATTTTTTTATTAATTAATTTTTATTCATTATTTCTTAATTCATTCATTTTTATTCATTATTCGTTTTTTATTCATTATTTTTAATTAATCAATTTTTATTCATTATTCGTTTTTTTATTCATAATTTTTTTATGAATTCATTTTTATTCATTATTTTTTTATGAATTCATTTTTATTCATTATTCGTTTTTTATTAATTCATTTTTATTCATTATTTCTTAATTAATTCATTTTTATTCATTATTCGTTTTTTTATTATTACTTTCTTAAAAAATATACATTTTTGCCAAATTTGCCAAAATAGATGTTAAATAATGATAATTAAAAAATAAAATAAAAAAAGTCTTCCATAGTTTCTTAGTAAAGAAAATAAAATAAAAACTGAACGTTTTCACAGTAACTGCTTTATTCATTCATGCAGACACATAATAAATTAGTTAACGTTACACTCAACACACATCATCAAATTAAATTCGGAAAATACAAATGGAAAGTGTAAAAATTACAACAACGATCATTGAAATCTTCACAACAAATATCAGTAAAAAATGAAGTCCAGCCCATCATCAAACGTCCCTCTGTTTTATTTCAGGTGTTTCCGCTCATCGTGCATGCGTCCGCTGTTACCTGTGCACCGGGAGCCCATCCCACTCACCCAAGTGCGTCCTCTGATGGGACTTCAGACTAGAGCGTTGTGTGAAACATTTCCCGCACTGCCCGCACTGGTACGGTTTCTCGCCGCTGTGCACTACGGCGTGCCGGATGAGGTTGCAATGCTTTGTGAAACTGCGGCCGCATTGTGTGCATGTGAACGGTTTCTCGCCCGTGTGACTGCGCAGATGCTCCTTCAGCTGACTGAAGCGACTGAAGCACTTTTCACAAAACGAGCAGCTGAAGCGCTTTTCCGCGTCCACACTTGACCGCCAGTGAGTCCGAAATCGCCGGACGGCACCGAGCGTGCCAAGACCGTACTCGGGAAAAGTCTGCATACAGGCGTCTGACTCCACCTGGCTGGTGACGTTGGCATCGTGTAGATGGTCAGCCGGAGCGGGCAGAGTCGTGTGGTGCTGTTGCCTGTATATGGCACCAACCGAGCTCAGCCTATCGCCGTGAGTCATGTGACTT
Organism: Xyrauchen texanus; assembly: GCF_025860055.1. Classification (NCBI taxonomy): domain Eukaryota; kingdom Metazoa; phylum Chordata; class Actinopteri; order Cypriniformes; family Catostomidae; genus Xyrauchen; species Xyrauchen texanus. The sequence goes on from NC_068281.1 coordinate 1,564,039, forward strand.
CGCTCCTGTGTGTTTTCGTTACACCAGGTTTGCCGGTTTGGATCGCTTCTATTTACCTGTCCGAAATCGTAAAGCTCCGTGTGTGTTCTCTCCACAGGATGGCGATTATTCCTGGACGCCTCGGAGACATCCGGTTGGGGGTAGATGCCCGTGTTTTGTGAGGCCTGGATGTCTCGGCTTGGTTCGGGCAACAGTTTGGCGTCTCTCTCCTCGTGAGCAAAGCTCAGCTGATCTCTTGGGCATCTTATGTCCTCGGTTTGTAAACGCTCTTCCTCGTTGTCTTCCTCAGCTTTCACTTGGAGTCTCAGATCGCTCTCGCACACTTCCCGAAGCGTCATCTGCTCGGGATGTTCTGTGGAAGTCCGTGCGTGCATGAAACACGCGTTTTGGATCTCTGGATCTCCAAAAAGTGCTTGTTGTTTGTCCACGTCCTCCTGAGCGTGAATATGTTGGACGTTCCGCTCGTAGTCGTATTCGACGTTCCCTGCATCTTAAAACCGAAAACAGAAAGGTTAAAGAATTTCTTTCGTCGGGCGAACACTAAAGGAGATGTTTAGGATCTATCGACTAGCACCTTCAAAATGGTCAAATCAATTAGGAGAAGATTTTAAGTGAATAACGACTTCAATTTGGGTCTGTTCCTTTTGAGGAGTTGAAATACAGCCCATACTTTAATGACGGCGCTTTCGAGTTGTGATCTAGAACCAAACGAGCTGTTTTTAGTCCGATTCACTAGCAAATGACTCTTTTGAACGATTCACTGAATCCACATTTGACTCAGTTACTGAACTGAAGGTGTCGTTAGAAGGTGTCGAATGAGCAGCGTGAACATTCTGCTAAACATCTCCTCAGTGTTTCACGGAAGGAAGTCATAAAAAGAAACCCACTGAAAGTATTTGGAACATCATGAGAGTGAGTAAACAATGACAACATCTCTAAAGCATGACGGTGTGTTAAATACGTGTGTGTGGTTTTATCGTGTGACATCACCTTCTGCGCGGCTTTCCGTTTCCTGTTCGGATCTTTCATCTTTGATCACCGGAGGTCTGATTCCATCATCCAGCACACACGCAGACTACAACACGGGACATCACAACATAGTCTTAATGGATCCATTCATCAGTGACTGTTGAATCTCTTTATTTCTCACCTGTTTGATGTTGTGAGTGGTTTGTTGTGTAGCGTCATCTTGATCTCTGATCACATCTGCACCAGCATCTGTCACACACACTGTCTTCAGTGGAGTAGGATACCGATCGGAGGTGCCGCATGTCCACACTAAAACACATATGCATGATTCATGTGACACTGATCAGTTCTAATCCGCTAAAGAAATGTGACTCTGGAATTAAAAGTATATCATCATTTGGACGTAATACTGAGGACAATGTTATTACAATAAACCCAACTATTTTTAGACATGTAGTGTACCATGTCAATACCATGTTTTTTGGACATCTGTTATGGTGAAACCTGTTTTTTGGACATCTGTCATGGTAATAACATATTTTTCTGGACAGGACACCCATCATAGTAACACCATATTGTTGGACGTTTACCATTGTAATACCATGTTTTTTTTGTACATCATGGTAATAGCAGTTTTTCTGGACATCCGTCATGGTAAAAACGCATTGTTGAAAGTGTAACATAGTAACAGCATGTTATTGGACAATTACCATGGTAATACCATGTCTTTGGACATTTATGATGGTAATAAAAAAAAATTCTGGACATCCATCATGTAAAACCATGATTCTAGATATCTGTTGTTGTAATACCATGTTTTGTGTACATGTCCTATGGTAATTTGTGTGTGTGTGTAGTGTACATGTCCTATGGTAATTTGTGTGTGTGTGTAGTGTACATGTCCTATGGTAATTTGTGTGTGTGTGTAGTGTACATGTCCTATGGTAATACCACGGTATTCTTTTAAATACATTGGGGCATTATGTAAATATGGTACAGGAATTCAGTTATGACCTCTGACCTCTCCTCCTGCCCCGTCCTTTGACCCTCCGCAGTTCATTCTCCATCATCACACATTTCCTCTTCAGTGTATCAATGTCCTTCCTGCTGCGGCTCAGCTCCACTTTAATCACCGCACAGCCGTCATCCACCCGCCGCTTTATTTCCGCAACAGCCGCTTTCGCCACAATGTCCATAATGGACACTAACTGCGCCTGGAACGAGCACTGCGACATTTCTGCACTAGATCTGTATTGTAAGACCTGATCACGGGTCAGCCTTAAGATTGGTCGGTTTACAATTCACCAAATCCGAATTTATTTAATAAAAACACTAGCAAATAGTCGCACAATCAGCTGTTTCAATTTCACGTTTCCTCATAGAAATAAAATAAGCGGATAGAATGACTAACAGCTTGAAACAGAAATCCAGAAATGGGCGGTGCCTCTGGTTTAATACATATTTAATTAAAATAAAATTAATATTTTATGTCACTGTATTTGTTGTATTTAGATGTATATTAAAGTTTAACAATATCATAATTCATACGTCGTTTTTTGTTTTGACCAAAAACGCTGCACTGTCACGCGGTATTCGTTACTTTTCTCAGCGATGACGAGGATTGACCAATCACAGTGGTTTGAGATTTCTGAAAATTAACGGTATGTAATTGTTTTACAGAGATGACTAAAGTGGGTTATCATTTTAATATTAGATATAAATTAGATTTTTATATACTAAAAGATTCAAAAGATGATATTTCTTTGTTTATACATGTTTGAGGAGAAAAATCGTCTCGGGCGTTTTGAGCCTCCGAGCGCCCCCTGGAGGAAGATTTCAGAAGAGCGTTTTAAACGAGTTACAGTCGCCATCCAACGGGCTTCGCTTCCGGTAACACCGTACCGTAAAATACGCGTTTTCAGACTCATAAAATGGTTCAGAAAGGGCCAACCCCTATCTCAAAACATCATTTGGTTTGGTAAATAACCTAAATATTATGATGTGCAGAAGTGTGGTTTATATCAATGTGCAGTTATTACTATCAGTTATTTCATGCGCAAATAAAACTATTCTTTCACCAACACAAGTAACTTTCTTCATGCATAACCCCACAAAACCAAATGCAATTTTTTTTTTATTTGCAATTTTCCATTAGGCACTCTTATTGTTGTGGTTTTTGGACATGATGTAGCACAGTAGTCCCATGATGTTAATGCAAGTACATAAATATGGTAATCATTCAGTAGCGTACCATGGTATCAGAGGACTATGGTGTTTTTGGACATCTAATCATGTTTTTTTGACATTTTCCATGGTGAGTCCATGTTTTCTGAACATAGTTCATGGTAAAACATGGTTTTGAACATCTATCATTGTAAGACCATGTTTTTGGACATTCATCATGGTAAGACCATGTTTTTGGACATCCATCATGTTTTTTTGAACATCTATAATGGTAAAACCATGTTTTTTGGACATCCATCATGTTTTTTTGAACATCTATAATGGTTAAACCATGTTTTTTGGACATCCATCATGTTTTTTGGACATCTATAATGGTTAAACCATGTTTTTTGGACATCCATCATGTTTTTTTGGACATCTATAATGGTAAAACCATGTGTTTGGACATCCATCATGTTTTTTTGGACATCTATAATGGTAAAACCATGTTTTTTGGACATCCATCATGTTTTTTTGGACATCTATAATGGTAAAACCATGTGTTTGGACATCCATCATGTTTTTTTGGACATCTATCATGGTAAGACCATGTTTTTGGACATCCATCATGTTTTTTTTGGACATCTATCATGGTAAGACCATGTTTTTTGGACATCCATCATGTTTTTGGACATCCATCATGTTTTTTTGGACATCTATAATGGTAAGACCATGTTTTTGGACATCCGTCATGTTTTTTTGGACATCTATCATGGTAAGACCATGTTTTTGGACATCCGTCATGTTTTTTTGGACACCTGTCATGGTAAGACCATGTTTTTGGACATCCGTCATGTTTTTTTGGACACCTGTCATGGTAAGACCATGTTTTTGGACATCCGTCATGTTTTTTTGGACACCTGTCATGGTAAGACCATGTTTTTGGACATCCATCATGTGTTTGGACATCCATCATGTTTTTTGGACATCCATCATGTTTTTGGACATCCATCATGTTTTTTTGGACATCTATAATGGTAAGACCATGTTTTTTGGACATCCATCATGTTTTTGGACATCCATCATGTTTTTTTGGACATCTATAATGGTAAGACCATGTTTTTTGGACATCCATCATGTTTTTTTGGACATCTATAATGGTAAAACCATGTTTTTTGGACATCCATCATGTTTTTTTGGACATCTATAATGGTAAAACCATGTTTTTTGGACATCCATCATGTTTTTTTGGACATCTATTATGGTAAAACCATGTGTTTGGACATCCATCATGTTTTTTTGGACATCTATAATGGTAAAACCATGTTTTTGGACATCCATCATGTTTTTTGGACATCTATAATGGTAAAACCATGTTTTTGGACATCCATCATGTTTTTTGGACATCTATCATGGTAAGACCATGTTTTTGGACATCCATCATGTTTTTTTTGGACATCTATCATGGTAAGACCATGTTTTTTGGACATCCATCATGTTTTTGGACATCCATCATGTTTTTTTGGACATCTATAATGGTAAAACCATGTGTTTGGACATCCATCATGTTTTTTTGGACATCTATCATGGTAAGACCATGTTTTTGGACATCCATCATGTTTTTTTTGGACATCTATCATGGTAAGACCATGTTTTTTGGACATCCATCATGTTTTTGGACACCCATCATGTTTTTTTGGACATCTATAATGGTAAGACCATGTTTTTTGGACATCCAGTCATATTTTTTTTGGACATCTGTCATGGTAAGACCATGTTTTTGGACATCCGTCATGTTTTTTTGGACATCTGTCATGGTAAGACCATGTTTTTGGACATCCGTCATGTTTTTTTGGACATCTGTCATGGTAAGACCATGTTTTTGGACATCCGTCATGTTTTTTTGGACACCTGTCATGGTAAGACCATGTTTTTGGACATCCGTCATGTTTTTTTGGACACCTGTCATGGTAAGACCATGTTTTTGGACATCCGTCATGTTTTTTTGGACACCTGTCATGGTAAGACCATGTTTTTGGACACCTGTCATGGTAAGACCATGTTTTTGGACATCCGTCATGGTAAGACCATGTTTTTGGACATCCATCATGTTTTTGGACATCCATCATGTTTTTTTGGACATCTATAATGGTAAGACCATGTTTTTTGGACATCCATCATGTTTTTGGACATCCATCATGTTTTTTTGGACATCTATAATGGTAAGCCCATGTTTTTTGGACATCCATCATGTTTTTTTGGACATCTATAATGGTAAAACCATGTTTTTTGGACATCCATCATGTTTTTTTGGACATCTATAATGGTAAAACCATGTTTTTTGGACATCCATCATGTTTTTTTGGACATCTATAATGGTAAAACCATGTGTTTGGACATCCATCATGTTTTTTTGGACATCTATAATGGTAAAACCATGTTTTTTGGACATCCATCATGTTTTTTTGGACATCTATAATGGTAAAACCATGTTTTTTGGACATCCATCATGTTTTTTTGGACATCTATAATGGTAAAACCATGTTTTTTGGACATCCATCATGTTTTTTTGGACATCTATCATGGTAAGACCATGTTTTTGGACATCCATCATGTTTTTTTGGACATCTATCATGGTAAGACCATGTTTTTTGGACATCCATCATGTTTTTGGACATCCATCATGTTTTTTTGGACATCTATAATGGTAAAACCATGTGTTTGGACATCCATCATGTTTTTTTGGACATCTATCATGGTAAGACCATGTTTTTGGACATCCATCATGTTTTTTTTGGACATCTATCATGGTAAGACCATGTTTTTTGGACATCCATCATGTTTTTGGACATCCATCATGTTTTTTTGGACATCTATAATGGTAAGACCATGTTTTTTGGACATCCGTCATGTTTTTTTGGACATCTGTCATGGTAAGACCATGTTTTTGGACATCCATCATGTTTTTTTTGGACATCTGTCATGGTAAGACCATGTTTTTGGACATCCGTCATGTTTTTTTGGACATCTGTCATGGTAAGACCATGTTTTTGGACATCCGTCATGTTTTTTTGGACACCTGTCATGGTAAGACCATGTTTTTGGACATCCATCATGTTTTTGGACATCCGTCATGTTTTTTTGGACACCTGTCATGGTAAGACCATGTTTTTGGACATCCGTCATGTTTTTTTGGACACCTGTCATGGTAAGACCATGTTTTTGGACATCCATCATGTTTTTGGACATCCATCATGTTTTTTGGACATCCATCATGTTTTTGGACATCCATCATGTTTTTTTGGACATCTATAATGGTAAGACCATGTTTTTTGGACATCCATCATGTTTTTGGACATCCATCATGTTTTTTTGGACATCTATAATGGTAAAACCATGTTTTTTGGACATCTATCATGGTAAGACCATGTTTTTGGACATCCATCTTGTTTTTTTTGGACATCTATCATGGTAAGACCATGTTTTTTGGACATCCATCATGTTTTTGGACATCCATCATGTTTTTTTGGACATCTATCATGGTAAGACCATGTTTTTTGGACATCCATCATGTTTTTTTGGACATCTATCATGGTAAGACCATGTTTTTTGGACATCCATCATGTTTTTTTGGACATCTATCATGGTAAGACCATGTTTTTGGACATCCATCATGTTTTTTGAACATCTATAATGGTAAAACCATGTTTTTTGGACATCCATCATGTTTTTTTGAACATCTATAATGGTAAAACCATGTTTTTTGGACATCCATCATGTTTTTTTTGGACATCTATAATGGTAAAACCATGTGTTTGGACATTCATCATGTTTTTTTGGACATCTATAATGGTAAAACCATGTGTTTGGACATTCATCATGGTAAGACCATGTTTTTGGACATCCATCATGTTTTTTTGGACATCTATAATGGTAAGACCATGTTTTTGGACATCCATCATGTTTTTTTGGACATCTATCATGGTAAGACCATGTTTTTGGACATCCATCATGTTTTTGGACATCCATCATGTTTTTTTTTGGACATCTATCATGGTAAGACCATGTTTTTTGGACATCCATCATGTTTTTTTGAACATCTATAATGGTAAGACCATGTTTTTTGGACATCCATCATGTTTTTTTGAACATCTATAATGGTAAGACCATGTTTTTTGGACATCCATCATGTTTTTTTTTGGACATCTATCATGGTAAGACCATGTTTTTGGACATCCATCATGTTTTTTGAACATCTATAATGGTTAAACCATGTTTTTTGGACATCCATCATGTTTTTTGAACATCTATAATGGTAAGACCATGTTTTTGGACATCCATCATGTTTTTTGAACATCTATAATGGTAAAACCATGTTTTTTGGACATCCATCATGTTTTTTTTGGACATATATAATGGTAAAACCATGTGTTTGGACATCCATCATGTTTGTTTGGACATCTATCATGGTAAGACCATGTTTTTTGGACATCCATCATGTTTTTTTGGGACATCTATCATGGTAAGACCATGTTTTTGGACATCCATTTTGTTTTTTTTTGGACATCTATTATGGTAAGACCATGTTTTTGGACATCCATCATGTTTTTTGGACATCCATCATGTTTTTTTGGACATCTTTCATAGTAATAGCATGTTTTTGGACATTTACCATGCTAATGCCATGTCATTCTTGGTATTACAATCTGATCCTAATAAGTTGACTCTACTCAATTAATTTGAGGGAACGAGCTAACTCAATCAATTGAGTAAAGACTTGGTGATAGAATGAACCTCACAATTTAAGTTAAGTTAACTAGATGCAAGCAGACTGAACTCAGATTTGCTATTTAAATATTGTTGTTCAACTTAACAATTTGAATTGAATGGACTCAAATTTAAGTCATGCAACAACACCGCTTAAATAAGGAAGATTATAACTGATGTTCCCTTTGAACAAGGAAACATAATTAAATCATTCAAGCGCACGGCATGGGTATTCCCCATAGCTTCAGTTGTGCACTCAATAGTTTGAGTTATTATTTATTTTTTAAGAAAAATAAGTTCAAGGACCTTCGATATGAGTTATGAGCCCAAAACGTACTAGACATTTCAAGCCATGTTTAATGAAGACGACCTGATATTTCCAGTAATGTCAACATACTGTAAAATATCAATACTTACACGGTGCTTTGTTTCTCGGTGTCCCCTTTTGTCTTTCACTTTATTAAGACTATTAAAGCTGGTGTTTCTCATTCAGAGCAGTTGCACAGATGCATAAGCCAGGAGACGCTGCCGAGATGAAGGCGTCAATTAGAAATGAAGAATCAAGACTGAAAGAAACTAAAAGACTCAGGAAGTCGGTGAGGGAAGTTCTGTGGTTTCTTGCGTCACAGGCAGTTTACACTGAAGCTTGTGCCGGTGCAGAGAGAGAAAGGTAAGTACGCAACATTTTTACGTTGTTAATCTCTGTGTTTCCCAATTCTTCGTTTGACTTGACTCTAAAGATGCTAAACGGGATGGCCACCGTATAGTCTCCCCTCGTGCCCTATGCAGGCAGGAAAGGCCTGAGTTTATTTGATGATGTGAGCATAAAACAGTCGTGGCCTTCAGATCTGATCACTCATTTCCGCAAGAGCGCTGGAGAGAGGGTGAGGAACAAATGTGGTGAAATGTTAACTGCTGACAGACAGTAAGACGATGCAAAATGTCTGTCAGGAGTTTGAGAGATTCAAATAATTTGTCGAATTTGTGTTTTGACCTTTCGTGTTATAGTCAGATATCAAGAGTGACATCTCTAGAAGGGTTTGAGGGTGTGGCCTTGAATTGGTGCAAAACTCAGAAACCAAGCGGAGGAAATCGTGTCAGGGTGGCATGCGACCCAGCCCAGCGCTGGCACTGAGGTTTCGTGTTGTGTTGGCAGAGCTTTAATGAAGAATAATAGACAGGATCTATCAGTGATCGCACATGTAGTGGAAACACTGCAGCACTTGTGCTTCATCTTTGATGATATGATCAGGTGTAAAGGGGGAATGTACTCATATGGGTTGACATAGTTTTTCCTTTTGATTTGGTTTGAAAAAGTGCTTTTTATTTTGAAACGGAGGTCCTTTCTGTTTCGACTTTACATCCCTTTTGCATTTAGCTGTTTTTGCATTTCCTGTGTTTGTGAACCTCAAGGAGAAAGCAAATCAGTGGCGTTTAAATGAGTCTAAAGGCATATCAACAATACTCACTATCTAACTTATACGGTGCATCATTTATTCAAAATGTGAATAACACTTTTTTTCATGCAGTTCAAATAATAATGCAATTCATGAACACTGTTCTCGGTTTGTTTTGATGCATAGACCACATAAAGAATATGGCACGCAGCTGCCCCAGACAAAATCATTGTTTGATGTTGTTATTGCGATTATTCATTTACATTAATATTCATCATTACATTCAAAGGAAATAATCATCATTTACATGTGTTTGGACATCTGTCATGGTAAGACAATATTCTTTGGACATATGTCATGGTAAGACCATGTTTTTGGACATCTGTCATGGTAAGACAATATTCTTTGGACATATGTCATGGAAAGACCATGTTTTTGGACATATGTCATGGTAAGACAATGTTTTTGGACATATGTCATGGTAAGACCATGTTTTTGGACATATGTCATGGTAAGACCATGTTTTTGGACATATGTCATAGTAAGACAATGTTTTTGGACATATGTCATGGTAAGACCATGTTTTTGGACATATGTCATAGTAAGACCATGTTTTTGGACATATGTCATGGTAAGACAATGTTTTTGGATATATGTCATGGTAAGACCATGTTTTTGGACATATGTAATGGTAAGACAATATTTTTGGACATATGTCATGGTAAGACAATGTTTTTGGACATATGTCATGGTAAGACAATGTTTTTGGACATATGTCATGGTAAGACAATATTCTTTGGACATATGTCATGGTAAGACCATGTTTTTGGACATCTGTCATGGTAAGACAATATTCTTTGGACATATGTCATGGTAAGACAATGTTTTTGGACATATGTCATGGTAAGACCATGTTTTTGGACATATGTCATGGTAAGACCATGTTTTTGGACATATGTCATAGTAAGACAATGTTTTTGGACATATGTCATGGTAAGACCATGTTTTTGGACATATGTCATAGTAAGACCATGTTTTTGGACATATGTCATGGTAAGACAATGTTTTTGGATATATGTCATGGTAAGACCATGTTTTTGGACATATGTAATGGTAAGACAATATTTTTGGACATATGTCATGGTAAGACAATGTTTTTGGACATATGTCATGGTAAGACAATGTTTTTGGACATATATCATGGTAAGACAATGTTTTTGGACATATGTCATGGTAAGACAATGTTTTTGGACATATGTCATGGTAAGACAATGTTTTTGGACATATGTCATGGAAAGACCATGTTTGTGGACATATGTAATGGTAAGACAATGTTTTTGGACATATGTCAAGGTAAGACAATATTCTTTGGACATATGTCATGGTAAGACCATTTGTTTGGACATATGTCATGGAAAGACAATGTTTTTTGGACATATGTCATGGTAAGACCATGTTTTTGGACATCTGACATGGTAAGACAATATTCTTTGGACATATGTCATGGTAAGACCATGTGTTTGGACATATGTCATGGTAAGACCATGTTATTTGGACATATGTCATGGAAAGACATGTTTTTGGACATATGTCATGGTAAGACCATGTTTTTGGACATATGTCATGGTAAGACCAAGTGTTTTGGACATATGTCATGGTAAGACCATGTGTTTGGACATCTGACATGGTGAGACAATATTCTTTGGACATATGTCATGGAAAGACAATGTTTTTTGGACATATGTCATGGTAAGACCATGTTTTTGGACATCTGTCATGGTAAGACAATATTCTTTGGACATATGTCATGGTAAGACCAAGTGTTTTGGAAATATGTCATGGTAAGACCATATTTTTGGACATCTGTCATGGTAAGACAATATTCTTTGGACATATTTCATGGTAAGACCAAGTGTTTTGGACATATGTCATGGTAAGACCATGTGTTTGGACATCTGACATGGTGAGACAATATTCTTTGGACATATGTCATGGAAAGACAATATTCTTTGGACATATGTCATGGTAAGACCATGTGTTTGGACATATGTCATGGTAAGACCATGTTATTTGGACATATGTCATGGTAAGACAATATTCTTTGGACATATGTCATGGTAAGACCAAGTGTTTTGGACATATGTCATGGTAAGACCATGTGTTTGGACATCTGTCATGGTAAGACAATATTCTTTGGACATATGTCATGGTCAGACAATGTTTTTGGACATCTGTCATGGTAAGACAATATTCTTTGGACATATGTCATGGTAAGACCAAGTGTTTTGGACATATGTCATGGTAAGACCATGTGTTTGGACATATGTCATGGTAAGACCATGTTTGTGGACATATGTCATGGTTAGACCATGTTTTTGGACATATGTCATGGTAAGACAATATTCTTTGGACATATGTCATAGTAAGACCATGTTTTTGGACATATGTCATGGTAAGACCAAGTGTTTTGGACATATGTCATGGTAAGACCATGTTTTTGGACATCTGTCATGGTAAGACAATATTCTTTGGACATATGTCATGGTCAGACAATGTTTTTGGACATCTGTCATGGTAAGACAATATTCTTTGGACATATTTCATGGTAAGACCAAGTGTTTTGGACATATGTCATGGTTAGACCATGTTTTTGGACATATGTCATGGTAAGACCAAGTTTGTTGGACATATGTCATGGTAAGACCATGTGTTTGGACATCTGTCATGGTAAGACAATGTTTTTGGACATATGTCATGGTAAGACAATGTTGTTGGACATATGTCATGGTAAGACAATATTCATTGGACATATGTCATGGTAAGACCATGTTTGTGGACATATGTCATGGTAAGACAATGTTGTTGGACATATGTCATGGTAAGACAATATTCATTGGACATATGTCATGGTAAGACCATGTTTTTGGACATATGTCATGGTAAGACAATGTTTTTGGACATATGTCATGGTAAGACAATGTTTTTGGATATATGTCATGGTAAGACCATGTTTTTGGACATATGTCATGGTAAGACCATGTTTGTGGACATATGTCATGGTAAGACAATATTCTTTGGACATATGTCATCGTAAGACAATATTCTTTGGACATATGTCATAGTAAGACCAAGTGTTTTGGACATATGTCATGGTAAGACCATGTTTTTGGACATAGACCACAGAAAGAATATGGCTGCAGCTGCCCCAAACAAAATAATAGTTTGAAAGTAAATTCTATTCATGTAAATGAATAATCGCAATTACTATATCAAAGGAAATAATCGTCATTTATGATTTTTGTCATGATCGTGCAAAGCTAACAGACGGTAACAGTACAGAGCTATAAAATGAATGTGGATGGTATTGCTCAGATCATTTGATTTTGGGAGAATTCGATGAGAAATGTCTGTGATCATATCGTGATCTCTGGCTTTTGGTATCTTCAGTCTGATCACGGTTTGAGACACCCTCGATATCTCTTCTGAAACTCTGTAGAAGACACACGTGTACAATGATGCTTATAAATACGTTTTCTTTTGTTTTTTTCTTTTGTAGAAATATTCTGTATCTGCTATTCTGGACAATATCCATTCGTCAGATCACAATGTAGTCCATCACTCAAACACTATCAGTGGATCTGTTTACAAGTTTGGTTCTTGGAGCAACGCTGGATGGACCGGACTGCCATCATGTGTGCTATAAGTGTAGTACCTCACACATGATTGTTCACTGCAGCAGCCGGCACAGAAATCCACAGGATTGAATGTTAGAGAGGCGATATGAGGAGAGGACGCAAAAAAGGAGGAAGTCGGGAGAAGGTGTTCGGATGCGACCTGCTAGAACATCTGACCTCCACCATGCAAGAGAGTGAGTGTTCTCATCAAAGAGTTTTTAAAGAGACAGTACACCCAAAAATGAAAATTCTCTCATCATTTACTCACCCACATGCTGTCCCAGATGTTTACGACTTTGTTTCTTCAGCAGAGCACAAATGAAGATTTTTAGAAGAATAGTTCAGCTCCGTAGGTCCTTACAATGCAAGTGAATGGTGACCAGAACTTTGAAAGCCCATTAGACAGCGTAACATTTATGCATAACACTCCAGTGGTTTAATCCATGTCTTCAGAAGTGATATGATAGATGTGGGTGAGAAATTTATCACTATATAACTGTAAATCTACACTTTCACTTTCCCATTCAGCTACCTACTGGTCTGGGCTGGTCAAAGGTGGAAACTGATAGTAAAAAATACTTAAATATTGATCTGTTTCTCACCCACACCTATCATATCACTTTTGAAGACATGGATTAAACCACTGGAGTCTTATGGAGTACTTTTATGCTGCCTTTATGTGCTTTTTGGAGCTTCAAAGTTCTGGTTACCATTCACTTGCATTGTATGGACGTACAGAGCTGAAATATTCTTCTAAAAATCTTCCTTTGTGTTCGGCCGAAGAAACAAATCATTCACATCTGGGATTGCATGAGGGTGAGGAAATGATGAGAGAATGTTCATTTTTGCGTGAACTGTCCCTTTAAATGTTTGTCCTCTTCAAACTATGGTCACGCTCCACGCCACTCACCACAGTGGTAACCCCCAAAACTCCAGCATTATAGGAACTCTTCTTAATCTCAACATAACAAACATTAAATACTAACAATTCTCCTCTCAAATGCCTCAATGTCTCAAAAGACACCTGTTTTTGTTGAAACAACAACAAAAAAAAAAGTAATTGAAATTGAAATTGTATTCCCTCTCTCGCTCTCCGCTCTCTCTCTCTCTCTCTCTCTCGCTCTCGCTCTCTCTCTCTTTCTCGCTCCGCTCTCTCTCTCTCTCTCTCACTCCGCTCACTTTCTCTCTCTCGCTCCGCTCTCTCTCTCTCTTTCTCGCTACGCTCTCTCTCTCTCGCTCCGCTCTCTCTCTCTCTTTCTCACTCCGCCTCTCTCTCTCTCTCTCACTCCGCTCTCTCTCTCTCTCTCGCTCCGCTCTCTCTCTCTCACTCCGCTCTCTCTCTCACTCCGCTCTCTCTCTCGCTCTCGCCTCTCTCTCTCTCTCTCTCTCTCTCGCTACGCTCTCTCTCTCTCTTTCTCGCTCCGCTCTCTCTCTCTCTTTCTCGCTCTGCTCTCTCTATCTCTCTCTCACTCCGCTCTCTTTCTCTCTCTCTCACTCGCCTCAGCTCTCTGCTCTCTCTCTCGCTCTCTGCTCTCTCTCTCTCACTCTGCTCTCTTCTCTCTCTCTGCTCTGCTCTCTCTCTTGCTCTGCTCTCTCTCTCTCTCTCACTCTCTCTCTCTCACTGCTCGCCTGCTCTCTCTCTCTCAGACTCGCCTCTCTCTCTCTCACTCCGCTCTCTCTCTACTCGCTTTCCACTCTCACTCGCCTCCACTCTCTCTCTCTTCTTGCTCCGCTTCTCTCACTCGCCTCTCTCATCGCTCTCGCCTCTGCTCTCTCGCTCTCTGCTCTCTCTCTCAATTCAATTCAATTCAATTGAGCTTTATTGGCATGACTGTGTAAATAGCACAATATTGCCAAAGCAATAGTAATATACAAACATATATGTAGATAAATAAAAGTGAACAATAAAAAAAAAAAAAAAAAACATTTCCATATTATGCATAAATATATCACAATAAAAAAAAAAAAAATAAATAAATAAATAAATAAATAAAATAAAAATAAAATATATATATATATATATATACAATAACAAAAATAAGTATAGAGAGCAGTTAATGGAACGGAGGGTTCAGCCCTTGTCCCTCATATGATGGCAGGAAGACACATACTGCGCTGCCAGCTGAACACACTCTTCTTTCTCTCCCAAAATATAACACAGTTTGTTTATGAGGCTCGCTTGTTGAAATTGAGGTACAATCTGTGCTATTTGTGTGAAGTAGGCGTCTCTGATGTTTTTATACTTGCTGCACTCAGTGAGGAAGTGCAGCTCGTCCTCTACGGCCCCATCAGTGCAGTGTGGACACAGTCTGAGCTCTCTCTCTCTCTCCAACTCTGCCTGTGTCGGCCTGTCTCCACACACAGACTGTGCTCACTAATGCCATACTTTGTCAGGAGCTTTCTCTGACCATAATTACTGATTTCAGTCAGGTATGGTGCCAATTTATAATCGGACTTTATTTTGTTGAAATATTTTAATTTATTTAGTTGTGTGACCTTTATCTGCCAATCGTGTATGTATTCTTCTTTGGTTATTTTCCCTATTTCTCTCTCTCTCTCTCGCTCTCCGCTCTCTCTCTCTCTCTCTCTCTGAAGCAGTAATCACTCACACCTGAGCCCAATCCAGCACTCAATGCTCATCTAGACTTCTAGATATAATACATTTAAAATATGTTTCTGTGACAGCTGAAGGGTGTGTGACAACGAACAAGGAGAAGGTTGTAAAGTAGTTCAATGGCAAGGAGGAGGCGAGAACCGGCTTGACAATATAAATAATAGTTTTAATATAAAACTGAAGCAAAAGACACAAACACACACATAAGACGGACAGCTGCCCGTAAACGTTCTCTCTCTCTCGCACCGCCGTCTGCAGTCGGCCTTTATCCCTCTCGGAGGCTTGATTAGCCTGATAAGGGGCCGGGTGTGTAAAATGACGATCCAGCCCTCTGCCCTGTCACATTCCTCCCTTGGGGGAGGGCGTGCCTTATGTCCCGTCTGCTGGTAAGTCATCCCCGCCTTCCTGAATCTGGGAGGGGACAGGTGGAGGGAAACAATAATGAAAAATAAGGGGGTATTCCCTGTAACAGTGCAGTACCCCCCAACAAAAAAAACAGATACGCCGTAGCTTGGTCCTTGGCCACACCTCCACCCTCTAATGGATGACAGCCACCCCTCCAGCCCCTGGCGGACGGAACGCCCCACCATGTTCTCAGGGAACAGAAGGGGTCTCCCCCGGCGCTGGCAGCGGTCTCAGACCCCGCAGCGTATCAGCGGCTAAGTAAGTAAGTAAGTAAGTAAAATGTATTTATATAGCACTTTTCACAGATAAAAATCACAAAGTGCTTCACAGTAAAATGTAATACAAGAACAATTTAAATACATTCCCCAAAATACAAACAACAAACACTACAAACAACCATAAAAGAAACCCCTCGACTAACCAAAAGCCTGCTTGAAGAGCAAAGTCTTCAGTTGTTTTTTAAAAGAATCAACTGAGTTTGTGCAACGTAAAACAAGAGGCAAAGCATTCCACAGCCTGGGAGCGACTGCCTGGAATGACTGGTCCCCTCTAGTTTTAAAATGAGTACGGGGAACAACTAATAGCATCTGATCTAAATACCTGAGACTCCGGGTAGGAGTGTGCGGCTGTATCAGGTCAGTGATGTATGTAGGGACTTGGCCATGCAAGGCTCTAAAAGTAAGAACCAGAATTTTTAAATGAATTCTATACTGGACTGGTAACCAGTGAAGTGATGCTAAAACAGGTGTGATGTGTTCTCTTCTCTTAACGCGGGATAAAAGCCTTGCAGCAGAGTTCTGAACAACCTGGAGACGATGAAGCTCCTTCTTACTCAAACACGTAAAAGACTGTTACAATAGTCTAAACGGGAGGAGATGAACGCATGAATAATCATCTCTAGCTCACCTTTAGTCACAGATGATCTTAACTTTGAAATGTTCCTCAATTGAAAGAAGCAGTTTCTAACTAATTGTTTCGAATGAAGCTCCAAGGACATAGCTGACTCAAAGACAACACCTAAGCTCCTGAGGCTCGGTTGGACAGACGGGCCTAAGTCGCCAATATATTGTATTATCTTTGGGATTTTATTTTCAGGGGCAATGATTAGTGTTTCGGTTTTGTCAGAATTGAGAAGCAAAAAGTTCTCACATAACCACTTTTTAATACTAGACAGACAGTTAATTAAAGAGGACAATTTAAACAACTCAGTTTCCTTAAAGGAGCAATACAGTTGGATATCATCCGCATACAAGTGATAAGATATGTCACTAAACTGACTAATAACCTTACCAAGAGGAAATATATACAAGAGGAACAAAATAGGACCCAAGACAGAACCCTGCGGTACCCCACACGACAACTCTGCAGTTTCAGACATAATCTGATTCATATTAACACTAAAGCTTCTACCTGACAGGTAGGATGAAAACCATTTTAAAACTGATCACAACATGCCAACCAGATCACGAAGTCTATTTATCATAACATTATGATCAATTGTGTCAAAAGCTGCTGAGAGGTCCAATAAGACCAACACTGTATATTTTTTAGAGTCAGCTGACATCATAATATCACTTGAAACTTTAAGTAACGCCGTTTCTGTGGAATGTTTTTTGCGAAAACCAGACTGGAATTTGTCAAATAACTCATGATTCTCTAGGAAAAGGGTGAGTTTTTCAGCTACAACTTTTTCTAGAATTTTTGACATGAAAGGAAGCTTCGAAATTGGTCTATAGTTTTCCGGTTGTAGCGGATCCAGATTCGTTTTTTTAAGTACAGGCTTAACAACGGCATGTTTAAAAAAAGCAGGAACAACACCATTTAAGAGTGAGGAGTTAAGCATCTCAACAATACAGGGGCCAATGTAGTCAAAAACTTGTACAAATAGCACAGTAGGAACAACATCCATAGGACAAAATGATGGTTTCATAGAATGTAACAGAGAGGTAATGTCAAGTAACGTCACAGGTGTAAAAGTGGACCAACAATGCGGGGGGGACATGTCACAGGCAAAGCTCTGAGCCAATGGTGGTTCAATGTTAGCCCTAAGTGAGCCCTGAGTGGCTGAGGAGCCCTGAGTGGTCTCCTCAGCCCCTGGCAGCGGTAACCGCTCCAGGCGGTCGGTTGGGAGCCCCTTCTCCCCTCGCTGTCATCGTCCGTTTCTCCGCTTCCAGGCGGCCGAGTTCCTCCGTCCCCCGGAAGATGGCCGCGGCTGCGCCATTGGGGTAGATGGTAGCTCCGAGAACTCCACTAAGGCGTATCCCTCCTCCTTCCCGGGTCTTCGGCACCAGTGTAAAGGGATATAGATGGGCAAGGATGATCCCTCACGTGCCCCCATCAGGTTGATCAGGGACCGGGCGTGCCCTGTTCCAGCCCGGCCCCGCCCTCCTCCGCTCACACTTGTTGTTGAGAGGAAATGATTTCTGTGAAAATTGTTTTAGAAAGTAACTAAGTAAAGTAATTAGTGAAGTAATCAGATTACATTTTTAGAGACGTAATTTGTAATTTGTCGAGGATTACTTTTACTTTTTTTTTTTTTTACACAAGTTTGATGGAATATTGTTATAAGATCGAACCGTGTAAATTGGCTAAAACATTTTCCGAGTGCAGGTTTTGGGGTTTAATGAACCCTTTCAGGTGTGTGTTTAACGGTCATCGTGCTACTGAATTCATAACGGATCTGCTGAAACTCTTTTTCTCTCTTCTGAGCAGTTCCTCAAGTATTACGCAGCTGTAGTGAATTCATCGAGGAACATGGAGTCGTTGACGGGATTTACAGACTGTCGGGAGTTTCCTCAAACACACAGAAATTAAGGTGAGAGTATTATTTTCAGAAGTGAGTTCTGAGAGGAGCTCCAGCAGATCACACTTGCTTTCATATTGTGTTGTTATCTAATGCAAGACACATTGATGGGGTTGATGTACGTGTATAATGTTACTGATGACTGTGACTGTCTCTGCAGATCTGAGTTTGATTCTGAAGGAACTCCGGACTTCTGTAAGGATGTTTATCTGCAGGATATTCACTGTGTCAGTTCTGTATGTAAAGCGTACTTCAGAGAACTGCCCAACCCTCTGCTCACATATGAACTCTACGATCACTTTGCCGTGAGTTTCATGTGTCCGTGTCTTTATGTGTATAGGCTTTGGAACAGAACAATATATTCAATTAAAGCTAAAAACTTGTTTTCTTTACAAATAAATGCCATGTGACATTTTCATATCAACCTATTCTCGTAGAATCACGTTACTGTAATGACTTAAAACGGCAGATTATCAGTGCATAAACACTTACTTTTCACCCTGTTCCTCGCACAGTTTAATCTTATGACATCTAAACACTTTCACTATAATGCATGACTCATTTGAACATTTGCATTACATCATCGACAACATTCACAAGCTTGTTCGAGTTCGACACTATCGGTTAGGTTTAGGGGTTTAGGGTTTAGGGGTTTAGGGTTTAGAGTTTAGGGGTTTAGGGTTTAGGGTTTAGGGCTCAGGCTTAGAGTTTAGGCCTAGTGGCCTAGGCTTAGAGCCCAGGCCTAGGCCCAGGCCTAGTGGCCCAGGCCTGGGCCCAGGCCTAGGCCCAGGCCTAGGCCCAGGGGCCTAGTGGCCTAGGCCCAGGCCTAGGCCTAGGCCCAGGCCCAGTGCCCAGGCCCAGGCCTAGGGCCCAGGCCCAGGGCCCAGGCCTAGTGGCCCAGGCCCAGGCCTGTGGCCCAGGCCTCAGGCCTAGGGCCTAGGCCCAGGCCCAGGCCTGTGGCCTAGGGCCCAGGCCTAGGCTCCAGTGGCCCAGGCCCAGGCCTGTGGCCCAGGCCCAGGCCCAGGCCTAGGCCCAGGCCTAGGGCCTCAGGCCCAGTGGCCCAGGCCCAGGCCCAGGGCCCAGGCCTAGGGCCCAGGCCCAGGCCCAGGCCTGTGGCCCAGGCCCAGTGGCCCAGGCCCAGGCCCAGTGGCCCAGGCCCAGTGGCCCAGGGCCCAGGCCTAGGCCTAGGGCCCAGGCCCAGGCCCAGGCCTAGGCCCAGTGGCCCAGGCCCAGGGCCCAGGCCCAGGCCTAGGCCCAGGCCCAGGCCCAGGCCTAGTGGCCCAGGCCCAGGCCCAGGGCCCAGGCCTAGGCCCAGGCCTGTGGCCCAGGCCCAGGCCCAGGCCTAGGCCCAGGCCCAGGCCTAGGCCCAGGGCCTAGGCCTAGGCCCAGGCCTAGGCCTAGGCCCAGGCCCAGGGCCTGTGGCCCAGGCCCAGGCCCAGGCCCAGGCCTGTGGCCCAGGCCCAGGCCCAGGCCTAGGCCCAGGGCCCAGGGCCTAGGGCCCAGGCCCAGGCCCAGGCCCAGGGCCCAGGCCCAGGCCCAGGGCCCAGGCCTGTGGCCCAGGCCCAGGCCCAGGCCCAGGCCCAGGCCCAGGGCCCAGGCCTAGTGGCCCAGGCCCAGGCCCAGGGCCCAGGCCCAGGCCCAGGGCCTAGGGCCTAGGCCCAGGGCCCAGGGCCTAGGCCTAGGCCTCAGGCCCAGGCCCAGGCCTAGGCCCAGGAGGCCTAGGCCCAGGGCCCAGGCCTAGGCCCAGGCCTAGGCCCAGGCCTAGGCCCAGGCCCAGGGCCTAGGCCCAGGCCTAGGCCCAGGCCCAGGCCTAGGCCTAGGGCCCAGGCCCAGGCCCAGGCCCAGGCCTAGGCCCAGGCCCAGGCCCAGGCCTGCAGGCCCAGGCCCAGGCCCAGGCCTAGGGCCTCAGGCCTAGGCCCAGGCCCAGGCCTGTGGCCCAGGCCTAGGCCCAGGCCCAGGGGCCCAGGCCCAGGGCCTAGGCCCAGGCCTAGGCCTAGGCCCAGGCCCAGGGCCCAGGCCCAGGCCCAGGCCTAGGCCCAGGGCCCAGGCCTGTGAGCCCAGGGCCCAGGCCCAGGCCTCAGTGGGCCCAGGCCTAGGCCCAGGGCCTCAGGGCCCAGGCCTAGGCCTGTGGCCCAGGGCCCAGGCCCAGGCCCAGGCCTAGGGCCTAGGCCCAGGCCCAGGCCTAGGCCCAGGCCTAGGGCCTAGGGCCCAGGCCTCAGGCCCAGGCCCAGGGCCTAGGGCCCAGGCCCAGGCCTAGGCCCAGGCCCAGGCCTCAGGCCTAGGCCCAGGGCCCAGGCCCAGGCCCAGGCCCAGGCCTGTGGCCCAGGCCCAGGCCTAGGCCCAGGCCTGGGCCTGGGCCCAGGCCTAGGCCCAGGCCCAGGCCCAGGCCCAGGCCTAGGGCCTCAGGGCCCAGGCCTAGAGCCCAGGCCCAGGCCTAGGCCCAGGCCTAGGCCCAGGCCTGCTCAGGCCCAGGCCTAGGCCCAGGCCTAGGCCCAGGCCTGTGCCTAGGCCCAGGCCTAGGCCTGGGCCTAGGCCTAGGCCTCAGGGCCCAGGCCTAGGCCTAGAGGCCTAGGGCCCAGGCCTAGGCCTTAGGCCCAGGCCTAGAGCCCAGGCCTAGGGCCTAGGCCTAGGGCCTTAGGCCTAGGAGCTCAGGGCCTAGGCCTAGGCCCAGGTCCTAGAGCCTAGGCCTAGGCCTAGGCAGGGCCTAGGAGGCCTGGGGCCTAGGGCCTAGAGCCTAGGGCCTTAGTGCTTAGTGCTTAGGGCCTTAGGCCTAAGGGTTTAGGGTTTAGGGCTTTAGGGTTTATGGTTTAGGGGATTAGGGGTTTAGGATTTAGAGTTTAGGGTTTAAGGGTTTAGGGATTAGGCTTTAGGGTAGGTAGGTCGGCATTAACCTTAAAAACCTCATCTGCTTGGGAGAACATTTAACTCCCTTTTAGTGCCACACAGTGGACTATACACCTCAGAACTGATGCGATGTGTGTACTGAACCATAAAAATGTCGCCACAATCATGTCATTATCACAAGATCAGGTTTTGTTACATTTTATTCAATGCAACACTCAAAATCACTATTTGTAATAGGTTACAAGTATTTTCTGGGCAAATGGTGGTGGTGACGTAGGGCTAAAGCACAGGTCTGTTAATCAGCAAGGTTAATCAACAAGGTCGCTGGTTCGAACCCCACAGTCACCACCATTGTGTCCTTGAGTAAGGCACTTAACACCAGGTTGCTCCGGGGGGATTGTCCCTGTAATAAGTGCACTGTAAGTCCCTTTGGATAAAAGCGTCTGCCAAATGCATAAATGTAAATGTAAATATTCCCCTTTCTGAGCAAATGAGGCTCATTGTAAAAAATCTGCTTGATGCAGCTGATGCTTCGCTAAGCTCCGCCCCCCTTAATTTGCTCACTCAGACAATCTCTGCAGAACTCCCGATTGGGATGAATGGGAGATTGCCGTAAACGATGCAGTTTTTGGCCAAATATTCTCATAAACGGAATGGATCATTTTTTAACCTGGGCTGGTATGAAGAGTGACATTGTAATGCATTTGCATTTATCTGAAGTATTTGGTCAAATAAATGTTTAAATTGGAGTGGAATTATTCCCTCAATGATCATGCCTGATTTGCATCATTCCTGAAATGTGATCAAACAAGGAAAACGGGAAATGTGATCAAACAAGGAAAACGGCGCAATTCTTTCATAGTAAATCCCCCCTCAAAGACACTTGCATGTACTTTGAATTCAGATATCGATTCTCTCTTTTCTCTGCAGGATGCCGTGGCTGTTCAACTGGAAGATGAGCGACTGGTGAAGATTAAAGAGGTGCTGAAGGATCTACCTCTCCCTCACTACAGGTAAACACATGCTCAGCAGTCTCACATGTGCACATTATTTACATACATCTACCTAAAGTGGTGTCAGAGAATTTTTGAAGAATCTTCATTCAGTTCTTATACAACGACAGTTCATAATGACGTAAAATGTCCAGCGGGAGGCGGCAAAAGCGAGTGAAGTGAAAGGTTTTTATTATGTCTATTTTAATAAGTCAAATGTACCTCCCTAATCTACAACTTTAACCTAAACTTAACCAATAGCGTGCACTAGAGACTGACACCTTGTTAGCGTGCCCGGCTCCCATGATGGAGATGCCTGTTCGAGTCCTGTATGGAGTGGGTAGAACAGGAGTGTTACAGTGGTGCCGTGACCCGGAAGGGAGTGAGGTTTAGGGGGGTGAGTATAATGATGGCTAGCTGATAGATAGCTGTGCAATGTGTGCACACTCTCCTGACCTCAAGAGGTGCACTAGAGACTGATACCTTGTTAGCGTGCCCGGCTCCCATGACGGAGACGCGTGTTCGAGTCCCTTATGGAGTGGGTAGAACAGGAGCATCATAGTGGTGCCATGACCCGGCTGGGAGTGAGGTTTAGGGGGGTGAGTGTAATGGTGGCTAGCTGATAGATAGCTGTGCAATGTGTGCACACTCTCCTGACCTCAAGAGGTGCACTAGAGACTGACAACTTGTTAGCGTGCCCGGCTCCCATGACGGAGACGCCGGTTCGAGTCCCTTACGGAGCGGGTAGAACAGGAGCGTTACAGTGGTGCCGTGACCCGGGAGTGAGGTTTAGGGGGGTAAGTGTAATGGTGGCTAGATGACAGATAGCTGTGCAATGTGTGCTCGCTCTCCTGACCTCAAGAGGTGCACTAGAGACTGACACCTTGTTAGCGTGCCCGGCTCCCATGACGGAGACGCTGGTTCGAGTCCCTTACGGAGACGGGTAGAACAGGAGCGTTACAGTGGTGCCGTGACCTGGATGGGAGGGAGGGTTAGGGGGGTAAGTGTAATTGTGACTAGCTGAGAGATAGCTGTGCAATGTGTGCACATTCTCCTGACCTCAAGAGGTGCACTAGAGACTGACACCTTGTTAGCGTGCCCGGCTCCCATGATGGAGACACCGGTTCGAGTCCCGTATTGAGCGGGTAGAACAGGAGGATCATAGTGGTGCTGTGACCCGGATGGGAGTGAGGTTTAGGGGGGTGAGTGTAATGGTGGCTAGCTGATAGATAGCTGTGCAATGTGTATAAACCTCACTCTCCTGACCTCAAGAAGTGCACTAGCATCTGATGCTAGCAGCTGTAGCCTTTAGCCTCCTTGTTAGCACACCCGCCACTCCCAAGCCAGAGAAGCCGGTTTGAGTCCTGTAGGGAGTGGGTAGAACAGGAGCGGCACATTTTCTGAAGCATCCACATCATTTTGTGTCACGTCTATGTGTCAGTTTGCGTGTTTGACTGGGCTCGAACTGCGGTCTTTCAAATTCCAACACTGCATCCTTTTGTGTTCTGCTGAAGAAATCACCTATGGAATGATATGTGGGTGCGTAAATAATGACACAATGTTCATTTGTGCGAACTATTCCTTTAACCCTCCCTCTTCTAGGACTCTGGAGTTTTTGATGCGACATCTAGTCAAGATGTCCACACACGCTTCTCAAACCAACATGCACACCAGAAACCTCGCCATCGTTTGGGCCCCAAACCTCCTCAAGGTGTGTGTACGCTTTAAATTGTCTTTGTTATTTGGATATCCTTCAATCGTCCCTTTTACTAATTCTTAAGAATATGGCATGTCATATTCTGCAGATCGAAGGACATCGAGTCGACCGGTTTTAATGGCACAGCAGCGTTCATGGAGGTGCGAGTTCAGTCCATCGTGGTCGAGTTTATTCTCACCCATGTGACCGAGCTCTTCCCTGGAACAGGTATTTGATATTCCTTTTATACAAGTTCTGCCATTTTCCTTGCCTTATATTCTCAAAATTAAATTCTCGATGTTTCTTTGTTACTTGAATTATGTTTCTAAAATGAAATATACAACTAGAGCACACTACACAGGGTTCTGTATCCCACAATGCAATGCTCTTAATTTGATCCTTAATTTGATTAACACATTTATACAGAGCATTTTATTGAAATGCTAAATAACCATATGTATTGCCAAGGTTATAACTAGGTGCTATTTACTGCATTAAAGGAATATTTCAGGTTTAATACAATTGTCCCAAAAAGCACAAATCTGTGTTTCAGTGAGACACTTACAATGGAAGTCAATTTCAAGTCAATGGGGTCAACAGAAGTCAATGGAAGTCAATGGCAGTCAATGGAAGTCAGTGGAAGTCAATAGAAGTCAATGGAAGTCAGTGGGGTCAATAGAAGTCAATGGAAGTCACTGGAAGTCAGTGGGGGTCCATGGAAGTCAGTGGGGTCAATGGAAGTCAATGGAAGTCAGTGGGGTCAATAGAAGTCAATGGAAGTCAGTGGGGTCAATAGAAGTCAATGGAAGTCAGTGGAAGTCAGTGAGGTCAATGGAAGTCAATGGGGTCAATGGATGTCAATGGAAGTCAATGGAAGTCAGTGGGGTCAATGGAAGTCAATGGAAGTCAGTGGAAGTCAGTGAGGTCAATGGAAGTCAATGGGGTCAATGGATGTCAATGGAAGTCAATGGAAGTCAGTGGGGTCAATGGAAGTCAGTGGAAATCAGTGGGGTCAATGGAAGTCGGTGGAAGTAAGTGGGGTCAATGGAGGTCAATGGAAGTCAGTGGGATCAATGGGGATCAATGGAAGTCAGTGGGGTCAATGGGATCAATGGAAGTCAGTGGGATCAATGGGGATCAATGGGGTCAATGGAAGTCAGTGGGGTCAATGGGATCACTGGAAGTCAATGGAAGTCAGTGGTGTCGATGGAAGTCGGTGGAAGTCAGTGGGGTCAATGGAGGTCAATGGAAGTCAGTGGGGTCAGTGGAAGTCAGTGGGGTCAATGGGATCAATGGGGATCAATGGAAGTCAGTGGGGTCAATGAGATCAGTGGGGATCAATGGAAGTCAATGGAAGTCAGTGGGGTCAGTGGAAGTTAGTGAGGTCAATGGAAGTCAATGGAGTCAATGGAGGTCAATGGAAGTCAATGGAAGTCAGTGGAAGTCAGTGGAAGTCAGTGGGGTCAATGGAAGTCTATGGAAGTCAGTGGAAGTCAGTGGGGTCAATGGAGGTCAATGGAAGTCAGTGGGGTCAATGGCAGTCAATGGGGTCAATGGAAGTCAATGGGGGTCAATGGAAGTAAATGGAAGTCAGTGGGGTCAATGGAAGTCAATGGAGTAAATGGAAGTCAATGGGGTCAATGGAAGTCAATGGGGGTCAGTGGAAGTCAATGGAAGTCAATGGAAGTCAGTGGGGTCAATGGAAGTCAATGGGGTCAATGGAAGTCAATGGGGGTCAATGGAAGTAAATGGAAGTCAGTGGGGTCAGTGGAAGTCAATGGAGTAAATGGAAGTCAATGGGGGTCAGTGGA